>NC_056744.1:1626336184-1626528684 GCF_019279795.1 Protopterus annectens
CATGCCCTTTTTATCGTCTGTAAACGCGACAAAGAGCTGATCTGTCTTCCTGTAAGTTTTAGTCCTATCCAAATAAAATCTTAACTGCCTGTGAACATCCAACTTGTGCAGCATATACTCCAACTTGTTAGTATGGTTCTTGAAGAAGGTAGGGAGTTCTATGGATTGGTTAATATTTGTGACGGAACATACCTTTGGAAGGAAAGATGGATTTGTACGTAAAGAGACTCTATCTGGATGGAAAATCAAGTAAGGTGGTCTGACCGATAATGCTTGCAGCTCTGAAACTCTTCGAGCTGAAGTAACAGCTACGAGGAAAAGTGTCTTCCATGATAAGAACTTTAGGAGGCAGGACGAAGCAGGTTCGAAGGGTGGCAACATGAGTTGTGACAGTAACAAATTTAAGCTCCATGGAAAGAAAGGCTTCCTGACGGGCGGCCGAAGATGGAAGTTCCTTTCATAAAAGCCTTACAAAGTCTGTGAGACATAATGGGAGAACCGTCCTCACCAATATGGAAGTTCGATATGGCCACCAACTGTACTCTTAGTGTGGAAGTAGAGGCTCCTTTGTGAAAGAGGATAGATAAAAATTCCAATACTTTATGTAGAGGAGCTACCAGGGGGTCTAAGTGTTGGCTAGATGCCCAGTATACAAAGCGTTTCCATTTACTCCTGTAGAGTTTTGTAGTGGAAGCCTTATGAGAAGCAACCAGAATGTGTTGAACTGCCGGAGAAAGTAGATCAGACCTGGCTAGGCAGGGAAGCGGAGCAGCCAAACTGCTAGTTTGAGGGACTGAAGAGACGGGTGAGGAACTCCCGACGAATGGGTCAGTAGATCTGGTACTGGGTCCAGAATCCACGGTTCCTCTGTTAGATGGGCTCGAAGAAAGGGGAACCATATCTGCCGAGGCCAGAATGGGGCTATGAGTATTATTGTCCTTTCCAGGTTCCTGGCTTTCTGTAGAAATCTAGGAATCAAGGGAGTAGGTGGGAATGCATATAGGAGACCCGGGGGCCAATCGTGTATCAGTGCGTCCCTGGGGACATCCCCCGGAGGGGGTAGAAGGGCAAAGTAGCTTCTTCATTTTGCATTCAACGGGGAAGCAAATAGATCGCAGCAAGGCTGGCCCCATCTACGGAAGATCCTTTCTGCCATCTGTGGATTGAGGGACCACTCGTGATGTAACAGGATGGCTCTGCTCAACCAGTCCGCAATGGCGCTGGATGACCCCGGGATGTGCGTTGCTATCAGAAAACGACCCGTGGACTCTGTCCATTGCCAAATACTCATGGCCTCTCTGCATAATGGGTAAGAGCTGGTTCCCCCTTGCTTATTTATGTACCAGACCACAGACATGTTGTCCGTCTGAACTGCTACCGTTCGTAGTGGTAAGAGGGCTTGGAAGTGTTGCAATGCCAGGAACACCGCCCTCAGCTCCAGAACATTTATGTGCAGGCTGTACTCCATGTTGGACCATTCTTCCTTGGACTGTTTTTCCCTGAAATAGACCCCCCCCACCCTATCAGAGAAGAGTCCGTGGTTATTGTGGCCGTCGGACTGGGTAGAACAAACGGACGACCCATAGTGAGATCCTGACTGTACACCCACCATATCTCATCTGCAAGAGTCTTATCAGAATCTCGTGCGCTAGGGGTAAGTGCTGGAATGACCACTGCGCGAAAAGCAGCCATTGGAGGATCCTCATGTGTAATCTTCCCATAGGAACTGCGATCAGGGACGCTGCCATTAGTCCCAAAACTTTCAACACCAGTTTGGCCGGGGCTTTCTTGCTCTGTAGTAGGAGAACGAGAACCTGTTGTTTGAGGGTTGACGCCCTTATTGGAGGGAGCTTTAGCAGTGTTAATCGTGTATCTAGGTCTGCTCCGATGAATGAAATATGCTGTGAGGGCGATAAGCAAAACTTTTCGAAGTTTATCGAAATCCCTAGGTGGTAACAAAGGTCGGCTGTGTAGTCTCTGACTTGTATGAGGCGACGCTCGGTGGTAGCGGTGAGGAGCCAGTCATCCAGATAGGGAAACACCTGGAATCCTTGTCGTCTCAAGTGAGACGCAACTACTGCCATGCATTTGGTGAATACCCTGGGGGCTGAGGTGAGTCCAAAGGGCAGAGCTCGAAACTGAAAATGACTGGCTCCCAGCTGGAAGCGCAGGTGATCTCTGGACGGTCTGGCCATCTTGATGTGGTAGTACGCGTCTTTGAGATCTATCGAGCACATCCAATCGTCCTTCTGTAAAAATGGAAGGATCGATTGAAGCGTGACCATCCGGAACTTTTCCTTCTTCACGAAGGTGTTGAGATTGCTGAGATCTAAAATCGGTCTCCAGTCCCCTGTCTTTTTTGGAACTAAAAAGAACCTTGAGTAAGTTCCGGATCCTCTTTGATCCGCCGGGACTGGTTGGATGACTCTGTTTTTGAGCAGCTTTGAAATTTCTATTGCTGCTGGGCTTCACAGATGGGGTGGCACATCTGGAAACCTTCTTTGTTGAGGTGGAGTTGATATGAAGGGGATTTTGTATCCTCTGGTTATAATGCTTTTTACCCAGGAATCCGAAGTAATATTTAGCCAGGCCTGTGGGTATAAAGCCAAGCGACCCCCGACTGCCTCCAGAGCAGGACAGCCGGGCCTCCGTTCAGGAGTGCTGGAAAGTCTTCCCATGGATGGTATCCCTGTCGCCTTGGTTATGCAGACCCCCTATGCCGCCGGGGCGGCGTCTTCAATTTCTACCCCCCCCTGCCTCTGGAGGGGGCATCACTCTGTGTGGCTTGGAAAGATCCCAGAGTCTTACGGAACCACATTTTCCCGCCTCATTGCCCTTTGGGGTATGGTCTAGTTGGAGCGTAAAAACGGACCCCGACAGCAGACAGGGTCTTTCCCTCTTGCTCACACCGAGTCAGTCTCCTTCACCTTGGGCCCGAAGAGTGTGGCACCATCAAAGGGGGGATTGGCAAAGGAAGACTTGAAGGCTTCCGCAGAGGAGCACAGCCGCATCCAGGATTGTCTTCGAAGAGCAATTGCTGAAGCTGCAGCTCTACACGATCCTTCGGCCGCATACGAGATGAGCCTCATGGATGTGTTTGCTATGGAGGTAAGGGTGTTGAGTTGTGCTGTTACCTTATCTGAAACAGCAGCATCTGTATTACCCTGGAGGGTATCTGTCAGCTCCTTGATGAGATCCCTCTGTAGACGTGTGAAATGTGTCAAATAGTTTAGCGAACGCATGGAAAAAGTCGAACTAAAAACGTGCTTTCCGTATCTGTCCATAGTCCTAGAATCCTTATTAGGAGGATGAACAGATGAGGAAGACTCAGACATCTCCTTTTTCGTGGCTGCCGCCACCCACCACCATAGCGTCGACCGGAACTATAAGTCTTGTCCTGGGGGGCGGTGATAAATTTGCTTGGTTTTTGAGGGACTGGTTCCACTGTGTCAGGTGTCTCCCACGCCCTTCGAGCAATCAATTCCATTAATTCATCGAAGGGCGGAGTCACCCAGGACGTAGAAAGTTGAGCCCCAAAAGCCTTCAGCAGCACCGACTCGTCCTCAGTGGGGGCTAGGGACTGCCAATCACCCCTTTGTTTCAAGATCTCCAGGATGTCCGCAAATGACACATCCTCAGAGGGTGATTTTGGGGACCTCTCTGCCTCATCCAAGTCGGTGTCAGACATTTAAGATTCCTGCGGGGAATCTATGTGCCTCCTCTTGCACAACCTTTTCCTCGGGACCTCATCAGAGGGGGCTTCCGGTGAGGCCTCCAAGGAACAGGGGGAACCCTCTGGGGGTGGCTGAGGCAATGGGGCTCTATGCTTTGGATGGGTCATGGGGGCAGAAACAGAAAGCGGCCCTTTAGGGGAAGGAGAAGACACCTCTGATGAAGTGGTTGTCTGTGCAGACAATACCTTCCTCATAAGGTCAAAAGCCCCTGAACCGTGGGCCGTGGACTCTCCCAGTTCTGAAGAACATGGGAGCATCCCAGACACGGGGGTCGTGGGCTCCGACCCCGAGGACGGAGCTGAGTCAATCTGCGCCGAGGCCCTGAGAGGGAGAGTCGGTACCGAAAAGTCGGTACGACTCTCGGTCCCGGAACCGAGGAGAGCCATCAGGCGGGTCCTCGGTTGGCCGAATTCCAAAGTCTAGGTCCGGCGTCGGTTGTCGTCGCTTCTTCCCTGACGTCAGTGCGGCAGGGGTATAAAAGAGGCAGCCAACGCCATTTTCTTCAGTTTTTCTTGCCCCAGATGTTGGGTGCCCCCAGAAGGAAGGCAAAAATAATGTTATGCAAAGATGCAATGTTGATAAATCAAAAACAGTAGTTGCAAGCAAATACACCATAAAAGAATACCCCAAAAAGGTTATATGAAAAGTGTTTGTCATAAGGCTTGTCCTAAGAGGGGATGGAGGGAGGGAAACCTGGACTGCAGCTGTATGAGCACTCGAACATCTACATTTATGGTAGGTACAAAACTGTACTATGTTCATCGTGCATACAGCTGCAGTCATAACAGATGGGTAGAATCCCAAAGCTAAGTAAGGGTGGTAGGCACTAAGTGGAACTAGGAGGAACTAGGATGCCCTGCAGGACTGCTGTGGCAAAGCCCGCTCTAGATTTTGAGTATAGTGGGAGGTGATAGTGCTTGGAGAAAGTGTGCACTGAACTCCAGGTGGCTGCTTCCAAAATGTCCTTGGTAGGGACCCCCCTGAGGAAGGCTGCAGAGGTAGCTGTGGCTCGGGTGAAGTGGGATCTGATGCATGCAGGCACAGTTTTTCCATGAAATGAGTAACAAAAGCGTATGCAGTGGGCTATCCATTTTGAAATTGTCTGTTTGGAAATAGCCTTTCCTTGAGCACCTGCAGCATATGACACAAAGAGTTGCTCAGATTTCCTGAATGGCTTTGTTCTGTCCAAATAGTAACGAAGTTGCCTGTGAATGTCCAAGGAATGTAGTAGTTTTTCTCCTTTGTTTTGTGGATTAGGATAAAAGGTAGGTAAAGTAGATAGTCTGATTCAAAGCTACACTGGATACTACCTTTGGCATAAAGGTAGGGTTGGTTCATAAGGAAACTCTGTCCTGATGGAAAATGATGAATGGCTGCATAGCCATGAGGGCCTGTAGCTCCGAAACCCTGCGTGCTGAGGTGATAGCCAAAAGAAAGGCTGTTTTCCATGACAAGTACTGTAACTCTGTTGAAGAAGCTGGCTCGAAGGGAGGAAGGGTCAGCTTTTCCAATACGAAGTTGAGGTCTCAAGCAGGGACTGGTGGTTTCCTTGGGGGGTTTTATATTCTTTGCCCCTCTGAGGAACTGCCTTAAGAGAGGATGCGAGAATAAAGGAGGATCTGTGTTGTATTGTGCAGAAATGGCTGAAGCATGGATCTTGATGGAGGAGAAGGAAAGTCCATTGTTGAACATCTCAGCTAGGTACTGTAAAATTTGAGGTATATTTATTACCCAAGGATTCTGTCCCTTTTCTTCATTCCAGGCACAAAATCGTTTCCATTTGGCGGAGTAGACCTTTCTAGTAGAAGGTCTTCTGGCCTCCAAGATGACGTCCTGCACCTCCTTGGAGAGGAGAAACTGTTGGGAAATCAAGGAATTCTCCATGCAGCTAGATTTAGGGTTTTGAGATGGCTGTGAAGAGTTTTGTAGTTGTGCTGGGACAACAGAAGAGGGACTAGAGGTAGGGTCCATGGTGGGGAATGTGTCAGGCTCTTCAGGAGCAGATACCAGTGTTGTCTTGGCCAGTCTGGAGCAATGAGAATCATTTTTGGCCTCTCTGCTCTGGCTTTTAATAGAACTTTGGGCAGCAGAGGAAGAGGCGGGAAGGCACAGACTGTCAGTGTTGCCCAATTGAAGGAAAGTGCGTCCACTTTCCAGGCCTGTGGATGATAGGTCCTTGAACAAAATTATTTCAACTGGCAATTTCTGTGGGTAGCAAAGAGATCTATGTCTGGCTGTCCCCATGCATGAGTTATCCTTGTGAAAACTTGAGGATGCAACTTCCATTCGTGTGGATCTGTCATATTTCTGCTTAGGTTGTCTGCCAGTTTGTTTTCCTTCCCTGGCAGGAATTGTACCAGTAGTTGAATTTGCAATTCCAGTGCTGTGTTCCATAGGGTCATGGCTTGCCTGCACAGGGGGTATAAATGAGTTCCCCCCTGTTTGTTTATGTACCATATCACTGTGGTGTTGTCTGTCCTTATCAATAGCTGGCCTGGATGCAGTAGGTCTTTGAAGGTCATAATAGCCTTTTGCACGGCTAGCATTTCCTTTTGGTTGATGTGGAGGTGCTTCTCTTTTTGGGTCCATTTTCCCTGAATACACTGATCTGTCATGTGTGCTCCCCAGGCATAATCTGAGGCGTCTGTTGTGATGATTTGAGTTGCTTGAGGTACACAGAAAGGAAGACCTGTGTTTCTTTGGCAAGCTTGAGCCCACCACATAAATTCCTTTTGAAGGCATGGAATGAGTGGTATAATTGCTTCCAAGCTGTGGCTGTGTTGAGACCATAAGTTTTTTAGGTACCATTGAAGTTTCCTCATATGCAGCTTTGCACATGGGATTAGTAGGATGCAAGATGCCATGAATCCCAGAGCCTGCAGGACTTTCCTTGCAGTTAGCGTGGTGTAAGTTGCCATTTTTCTGAAGTATTGAGACAGTTGCCCTTGCTTGTCTGGCGTGAGGTAGGCCATCTGGGTGGTTGTATCCAAGCTGGCACCCA
Source organism: Protopterus annectens (assembly GCF_019279795.1). Classification (NCBI taxonomy): domain Eukaryota; kingdom Metazoa; phylum Chordata; order Ceratodontiformes; family Protopteridae; genus Protopterus; species Protopterus annectens. Next base: position 1,626,342,920 of record NC_056744.1, read on the forward strand.
GGAAAATTATTTGTTGAGAGGGTATTAATTTTGATTTCTTTTTGTTGACTGTGTATCCCAGAGAGTTCAGTAACATTACTATATAAGCCAGATGTTTCAGAAGAATGTGTTCGCTGTCCGCTTGGATCAGGCAGTCGTCCAAATAGGGATATATATGTATCCCTTGTAGTCTGCAGAAAGCGATTACTGATGCCAGGCATTTCGTAAACACTCTGGGCGCAGTAGATAAGCCAAAGGGCAATGCAGAGAATTGGTAATGGGTTGAACCTGCAAGAAATCTGAGGTATCTTCTGCAATCTTGTCTGATAGGGACATGCAGGTATGCCTCCTTGAGGTCCAATGTTACCAGCCAAGACTCCTTGCCCAGCATGGGAAGAAGCTGCTGTAATGTGAGCATCTTGAATTTTGACACCTGTAGATATGTATTTAGGATGGATAGGTCTAAGATAGGTCTCCAATCTTTGTCTTTCCTTGGTACCAGGAATAGTCTGGAATAAAACCCTTGACCTTGTTCTTTTGCAGGTACCTCTTGAATTGCTTTTATGTCCATGAGAGCTGAAATTTGTTTTTCTGCCACTGCCCTTTGATTGTGTGGCAGGTTTGGCATGCCTCTCATTTTTGGAAGGGTGTGAAAGTGGAACCTGTAGCCTCTGTCTATAATGTCCAGAATCCATTTGTCTTTTGTAACAATATGCCAATTTTTTGAGAATAATGTCAGTTTTCCGCCCAAAGGTGCTGCCATTAAAGCTTTGCTTGGCAGGTGTAGGGGGAGGTCATTGTGTCTGTTTTCTAAAAGACTGTGATCTATCTTCTCCACCTCTTGGGGTTGGTGCTTGCCACTGTCTGGCTCTGAAAGATCCTTGAGGTTGCCCTCTACCCCTTGGACGCCTGTATCTGACCCTTTGAGGTCTGTCCGTTGCTGGAAAGGACCAATTTTTTGAAGGCCAGTTTCTGCTGAAACGTGGAGGCTGTACCTGCAGGAAATCTTTCACTGTTTGCATTGATTTCGCTTTTTCCTCCATTTTCTTTAGCACCTCCACAGCTTTAACACCAAACAATACATCTTTTTGAAGAGGTGCATCTAATAATTTAGCTTTGACATGATCTGGTAAGGTTTGCTCTTTGAGCCAAGCATGCCTACGTATAACAGACCCCGTAACAGCAGCTCTACATGAGGCCTCTAAAGCATCAAAACCACACTGCAAGGTATGTTTACCCACTTGCTGTGCACCATGCAACAAATCCTGCAACTCTTTTAAATCTGGTTGTTCTGGTTGTCATCTTGCTTTTCAGCAGAGATATCAAAAACTGTTGATACTTTAACATATGGAACTGACAGTTTAATGCCCTCATGGTTAAAGTGGCCGAGGTGTACACCTTTTTCCCCCACCTTTCTAAAGCTTCGGAATCTCTCTCTGAAGGTAATGGGTTTTTAGCAGTAGAGGCCTTAATTCCCTTGGGACCCTGTGAAATTGTTTCTGGGTCAGCGGTATGGCTTTTATATAGGAACTCGTGAGAATCAGGAACCCGGTAATACCTGTCTGGTTTAACAGGAGCTGGAGGCAAAGAATCTGGATTAAGGCTGGCTTCTGTGTACACATCATCCAATATATCTAAAACAGGAGGGATAGCCAGAGGCCTATGCTGGGGGAGCAGAAGAAATTCCCTGAGCCTTTTCTTGGAATCTGAGTAATCTTGGCCTTCCCAGTGAAAGTGTTCCCTCAATGTATGCAGGGTTTCCCCAAAAGAGAAGTCCTCAGGGGGGGAGACCGAGGGAATAGACTCCTCTGCATCAGAGTCTTCGAATGGAGAATAGGCATAATCCTGGTCCTCAGATAGTTCTGAGGTAATAGAAGCTTGATCTGAGGAAGGGTAGTGTTCCTCTAATCTGGGCCTTTTGTCAGAGGGGGGTTGAGAACCCTTGATAAGAGTAATCAAATCCTCAGCCATTTTAAGCATCTGTTTTTTAGGCATGGTGCCTTGAGAGGGGTTCTGAGGAACCTGTTTTTTGGTTTTCATGGCTGCTTTAGATTTAGTGAAGGCTTTAATACAGGAGGAGGAAGGCCTGAAGACCCCTTGAGAAATGGCAGGCCTGTCTAAATTCTGAGTTTCCCCGCTAGGAGTGGCGTCGGTATCTCTAGTAGGAATGGGGGCCGAGGAGCCTGCGACCTCAGGTACTGAAGACACCGGTAATGCATTGTCATCGGCACTCAGGGGCTGCGTAGGCACCTCGCTGAGTACCGGAGAACCGGTAGCCGGCCTTAGCGTGGTTTCAGTCGGAGGTGCGGACCTCGTATGTCGGTCCTTATCTTTGCGGTTTTTTGCTCAAAACTGGAGTCGGAGTATCCGACGACATAATATAATTAAATTTTTTGCCAAAAAAGTGAAGGGCGAACTCCGCCCGACGCTTATTAGTGCGCTGGTTGAATCTAGCACAAAAACGGCAGGCCAAGACGTCGTGGTCTGGGCCTAAGCAAGGTATACAGAAAGAGTGGAAATCCTTATGCGGTATTTGCTTCCCACATGAAATGCAATTATTAACTTTGTCTGACATCGGTCTGAGGCAAGAAAAGTTTCCCCAACGGGGTACTTAGCTTTCAAGAAGACTTCGGCTGAAATACTTTCGTAAATCTCAGGAGCTGGCCGACCGGCACTTGCGAACTGCTTCTGCTTCGGGCACCGCACGGCAAGAAAGACTGAAGAAAATGGCGTCGGCTGCCTCTTTTATACCCCTGCCGCACTGACGTCGGGGAAGAAGCGACGACAACCGACGCCGGACCTGGACTTTCGAATTCGGCCGACCGAGGACCCGCCTGACGGCAGGATAACCCATCTGTTATGACTGCAGCTGTATGCACGATGAACATCTAGGTTTAATAACAAGAAAAAGACTATCAAAAACTAATTAACTAACTTCTATATATGTAAAAGAACACTCAAAAAAAGGCCACACCAAGAGAAAAAAAGTAGGCCACAAAAGGTGCCTTAAGAATAATATTGAGCAATATTATAATAATAATAACACACACACACACACACACACACTTCTATACTATACTAACTCTTAGAAACTTATTTTTACAAAAAAAGTAGCAGCTTATCTGAAAAAAGCAAAAAGTTATCAAATTCTCCTCTGGTCCGAGCTCTCCTCGATCTGATCTGTTGCAGCGGCAAACTAGATCTGAGTAATGGCAGGGAGAATTATGGGATATAGTCTGGTCTCGAGCTTCTCTGAGATGCAGAGCTTTGCGATGCGGCCGACTCAGAGCCGAGGATCGGCTCCGAACCCGTGTGTATGAACAAACGGCGAGATTGAACACTCTCACATAAGCTTTTAAGCATAGTAAAGGAGAGTAAAGGTATAGCCAAAAGACGTCAGGGGGCTGGAGGGAGGGTAACCAGGACTGCAACAGTGAATACACTCGAACATATACATTTATGGTAAGTGTACAGAACTGTACTATGCTCTTCGTGTTTCACTGTTGCAGTCATCACACATTTGGGTAGATTCCCAAAGCTAAGGATGGGAGGAGGCAATTAGATAGTATTTGGACCATTTATAAGGCCCTACAAGACTGCAGTGGCAAAGCCAGCTCTGGATTTAGAGACAATTGGTAAATGGTAATTCTTGGTGAAAGTATGTACAGAACTCCAGGTAGCAGCTTCTAGGATGTCCCTGGTAGGTACACCTCTGAGAAAGGCTGTAGAGGTAGATGCAGCCGTGGTTGAATGGGGTCTAATGTCCTATGGGATAGGTTTTCCATGGTGCTTATAGCAGAAATGAATGCAATGGCCTATCCACTTAGAAATGATTTGCTTTAAAATAGCCTTTTCCTCTGCCCCTGCAGCAAATTCCACTAGCAGTTGTTCAGATTTCCTTTGAGGTTTAGTACTGTCCAAGTAAAATCTAAGTTGTCTGTGCACATCTAAGGAGTGCAGTACCCGTTCCCCTTTGTTCTGTGGATTAGAAAAGAAGGTAGGCAAATGAATGGATTGATTAAGAGCCACAGTAGATACCACCTTGGGCATGAAGGAGGGATTGGTCCTGAGGGAAACCCTGTCCGCATGAAAGATGATGAAAGGCTCCACTGCCATAAGGGCCTGTAATTCAGATAACCTTCTTGCTGAAGTAATTGCTAAAAGAAAGGCTGTTTTCCAAGAAAGGAATTTTAAATCTGCACTTGCAGCTGGCTCAAAAGGAGGAAGAGTGAGTTTTCCCAATACAAAGTTGAGGTCCCAGGCTGGAGTTGGGGCTCTCCTGGGTGGTTTCAAATTTTTGGTCCCTCGGAAAAACTGCTTGAGCAGTGGGTGAGAAAAGAGGGGTGGTTCTGTGTTATAATGAGCTGAAATGGCTGAGGCGTGGATTTTAATGGAGGAAAAAGACCGGCTATTGTGAAGCATCTCAGTTAAGTACTGTAAAATCTGAGGTAAATTGGGCGCTACTGTGCTCATCCCTTGAGACTGGTTCCAGGCACAGAATCTTTTCCATTTTTCGGCATAAGATTTTCTAGTACTAGGCCTCCTTGCCTCCATAATGACATCCAACACTTGTTTACTGAGGGATACTGAGGGATGGTAGCATAGAGATTAGGTAATTAGCCAGGCTGCCAGGTTAAGGGCTTGAAGCTGAGGATGCAGAATCTGGTTCTCCTGTTGTGACAACAGGGTAGGGGTCTGAGGCAGGTGCCATGGAGCCAACAGTGACAAACTGCCCAAGAGGGGGTACCAGTGTTGGCGTGGCCAGTCTGGTGCAATCGGTATCGTCCTTGGTTTGTCCTGTTTGACCTTTAGTAGTACCTTGGGTAGGAGAGGCAGAGGAGGAAAGGCATAAACTGATAGGTTTTTCCCAGCTGAAGGACAGAGCATCCACTTTCCAAGCTTGTTTATGGGGAGTCCTTGTGCAGAATTTGTCCAATTGGTAGTTGTGGGGGGAGGCAAACAGCTCTATATCTGGGCTCCCCCATTTGTTTGTCATGTGGGTCCATGAGATTTCTGCTTAGTTCGTCTGCCAATACATTTAGTTTTCCTGGCAGGAATTGAGCCTGTAGGTGCACTTGGTAGCTCAAGGTTGTGTTCCACAGAGCCATGGCTAGTCTGCAGAGGGGGGTAAGAATGGGTGCCCCTCTGCTTGTTTATGTACCACATAACAGTGGTGTTGTCCATCTTTACCACTAATTGTCCTGGAAGAATGTGGTCCTTGAAGGCCGTCAGAGCATTCTGTACAGCTAACATTTCTTTTTGATTGATACCCAGGTGCATTTGACTTGGGTTCCATTTGCCCTGAATGCACTTCCCTGCCAGGTGAGTCCCTCATGCAAAGTTTGATGCATCTGTTGTTAGGGTTTGGGCAGCAGGGGATAGAGTGAATGGCAGTCACTTGTTTTGGTGGCAAGCCTCTGCCCACCAAAGGAACTCTAACCGCAGGCAAGGTATGATAGGAATCATTGCTTCTAGATCCTGAGAATGTTGACACCATAGGCTTTTTACATACAATTGTAGTTTCCTCATAAGCAGTTGCACATGGAATTAGTAGAATGCAGGAGGCCATGAACCCAAAGGCTTGCAGTATTTCCCTTGCAGATAGCAGGGTTTTTGTGGCCATTAGTTTGAAGTAAGTTGTCAAATGAATTTGTTTCTCTGGCATGAGGAAAGCCATCTGGGAAGTTGTATTCAAACTTGCTCCCAGGAATGTAATTTGTTGACAGGGTACCAGATGTGATTTCTTTTCGTTTATGGTGTACCCCAGACAAGTTGAGCACCTTTTGTACAAATGCCAAATGATTCAAAAGTATGTCCTGGCTTTCTGCCTGAATTAGACAACAATCGTACAGGCATGGGTATATTTGAATATTTCTTTGCCTGCAAAATGCAATGACTGGAGGAAGGCACTTTGTGAATACTCTGGCCACAGCAGATAAGCCAAAGGGCAGTGTAGAGAACTGATAGTGTAAGTAGCCTGCTTTGAAGCGTAGGTATCTTCTGCAAGATTCCCTGATTGGGATATGCAGGTAGGCTTCCTTTAAATCTAGTGTTACCAACCAGGCATCTTTGCCTAGCATAGAAAGCAACTGGTGAAGAGTTAGCATCTTGAATTTTGGAATCACCAAAAAGGTGTTTAAAGTAGATATGTCCAGGATATGATGCCATGAATTGTCTTTTCTGGGTACCAGAAAGAGTCTTGAGTAAAAACCTTGTCCCTTTTCCTCTTCTAGTACAGTTTGAATAACCTTTATGCTTAAAAGAGAGTACTTGCTTTTAAGCCTCTGCCCAGTGATTTGGGGGTAGATCTGGCCAACCGTTTGAGGTTGGTAATGTATGGAATTGAAATCTGTATCCTTGGGAAACTATATTTAAAACCCATTTGTCCTTGGTAATGAGTTCCCAGTTTTTTACCTGCAGAGCAATCTTTTCCCCTAAAGGAGCAGTCAGCTGAGAAGTGCTTGGAAGTTTTAAAGTTAAGTCATTGAGACAGTTTACCATAGGGGGGAGTCTTACTACTCCCTGATTTGGAAGTGGGAGCCCCCCACTGCTTAGTCCTGTTCGTACCCTGGGACTGAAGCCTGGGTGTTCTACTGGATCTGGGTTTGGACTGAAGGCTTGGAAGAGGCAGGAAAGGACCACTTCTTAGAGGGCCAATGCCTACTAACTCTTGGAGGCTGTACTTACAGGAGATCTTTAACAGTTTGCATAGATTTAGCTTTTTCCTCCATCTTTTTAAGAACAACTTCTGCTTTATTGCCAAACAGGCAGTCCTGATTTAAGGGGGCCATCCGGTAATTTAGCTTTAACATGATCTGTCAAGGATTGCTCCTTAAGCCAAGCATGCCTTCTAAGTACAGACCCAGTGACAGCAGCCCTGCAAGATGCCTCTAGTGAGTCAAAACCACACTGCAAAGTATGTTTTCCAACTTGTTCAGCAGAATGCATTAAATCCTGTAAATCCTTATTTTCAGCACAATCAGGAATCAACATAATTTTCTGTTTAAGCAGTCCAATAATATGCTGCTGATACTTTAACATATGAAACTGGCAGTTTAAGGCCCTAATGGCCAAAGTTGCAGAAGTGTATACCTTCTTACCCCATCTATCCAGTGCCCTGGAATCTCTATTAGAGACTCCAGGATTTTAGGCAGTAGTAGCCCTAATGACCTTGGGTCCCTGAAAATGGTTTCAGGATCCGCAGTGGGATTTTTAAAAATAAACTTGTGAGAGTCAGGAACCCTTTAATATCTATCAGGTTTTCCGGGAGCAGGAGGTAAAGAATCAGGGACCAAGCTAGATTCCAAAAAGGCATCATCCATAATGTCCAGTACAGGAGGGATAGCTAAAGGCCTGTGCTGGGGCAGGAGTAAGAAATCCCTAAGCCTCTTTTTAGAATCAGAGAAATCCTGGCTTTCCCAATGAAAATGCTCCCGAAGAGTATGCGAGGTTTCACCAAAAGAGAAATCTTCTGAAGGGGAAGCAGAGGGAATAGAGCCCTCTGCATCAGTATCCTCATAGGTAGATAAAGGTAAATCCTGGTCATCAGAGGAAACAGAAATTTCAGAATCCTGGTCAGAAGTAGTATAAGCAAATTCAGTCCTAGGTCTCTTAGAGGGGGAAAACTGGCTTCACCTGATTAAAGTAATAAAGTCTTCAGCCACTTTCAGAGGCTTTTCCACAGTCATTTGTTTTTTAGGCCTGACCATGCGGTCTGAGTGTCAGTTTTCTAGTAATGGTTCAAGATTTAGACCTTGAAGAAGAAGATGGCGTTGGTTTAATATGCAAGTCAATAGGCCTAAATACACCCTCAGAAGCCGGTGCCTGCACAGCAGTTCCGGACCCATCCAAGGTAGAGACATCCGCAGGTTCCACGGTTGAAGCACCTCGCGGCATACTGGACTCTGAATGGGTCTCAGTAGAGGCCTGCGAATATGAAGTATCAGGGGCTGAGAAAGCGCCTCACTGAGTACTGGCGACTGGCTTAGGACAAGCGTCGTCGGCAGCTTTGGACCTAGGCGGCCTGTCTCTGTCTTTATCTTTGCGTTTTTTCGGAATGTCGGTAGTCGGATGGCTTACCGAAGACATATCTGGATAATTAAACTGAGCACCAAAATATTTAGAAGCGTAAATAAACAGACGAATAGTTTGTTGCTTAAATATGGCACAAAACCTACAGCGAGGTACGTCGTGGTCAGGGCCTAGGCAAGGAATACAGTATGAATGGAAATCTTTATGAGGTATTTGCTTTCCACAAGAAATACAATTATTGACTTTTACTGACATCGATTTAGAGCAAGAAAAAGTTTCCCCCAACAGGGTACTTAGCTTTAGTTGAAGACTTCGGTTCTGAAACTCGAAAACAAAAATTTCAGGAGTCGGCTGACCAACACTTGCAAACTGCTTCTACTTTGGCCACTGCAAGGCAAGAAAGACTGATGTAATGGCGTCGGGCTGCATGCTTTATACCCCTGACTACCTGACGTCACAGAAGATGAGACGTCAACCGACGCAGGACCCAAGACTTTGATAATCAGGCCGACTGAGGGCTACTGCAAGCAGATAACCCAAATGTGATGACTGCAACAGTGAAACACAAAGAACTTCTGCATACAGCCTGCCCTGAAGCGAAGGTATTTCCTGCAAGATTCCCTTATGGGGATGTGCAGGTAAGCATCTTTTAAGTCTGGGGTTGTCAGCCAGGCATTCTTGGCTAGCATAGGAAGCAGATGTCGGAGAGTTAGTATTTTGAATTTTGGAACCACCAGAAAGGTGTTGAGAATAGATAAATCCAGGATAGGAAGCCAAGAGTTTTCTTTTCTGGGAACCAGAAACAGTCTTGAATAAAAGCATTGTCCCCTTTATTCTGCTGGGACAGGTTGAATAGCCTTGATGCTGAGGAGAGAAAGTACTTGCTTTTGGGCCTCCACCCACTGGTTTGGGGGGAGGTTTGGCCATCCACTTAGGGTTGGGAGTGAGTGGAAATGGAATCTGTATCCTAGGGGAAACAATGTTTAAAACCCATTTGTCTTGGGTAATGTATTCCCAGTTTTTTGCATGCAGGGCGAGTTTTCCTCCTAAAGGTGCAAGTACTTGAGCAAGGTTTGGGGGAGTTAAGGATAAGTCATTGTGCAAGTTTACCACAGGGGCTGGCTTACTACTCCCTGTTTTGGATGCGGAAGCACCCCACTGCTTAGATCTGTGCATAACCTGAGACTGAAGTCTTGGGGGTCTGCTGCCCCTGGGTCTGGACTGAAAAGGCCTGGAAGGGGCTGAAAAGGACCAGTTCTTTGAAGGCCAATGCCTATTGAATCTAGGTGGTTGTACTTGTAAGAAATCTTTAACAGTTTGCATAGATTTAGCTTTCTCCTCCATCCTTTTGAGAACAAATTCTGCTTTATTGCCAAATAAGCACTCTTGGTTTAAGGGTGCATCCAGTAATTTTGCTTTGACATTATCTGGCAAGTTTTGTTTCTTAAGCCAAGCATGCCTTCTAAGAACAGATCCAGTGACAGCAGCCCTACAAGATGCTTCTAAAGCATCAAAACCATACTGGAAAGTATGTTTACCAACTTGATCAGCAGAATGCATTAACTCTTGTAAATCTTTGTCTTCTGCACAGTCAGGAATCAACATAATTTTCTGTTTAATTAGCCCTATAACATGCTGTTGATACTTTAACATATGAAACTGGCAATTTAAAGCCCTAATGGCCAGAGTAGCAGAGGTGTATACCTCCTTACCCCATCTGTCTAAAGCCCTAGAATCCCTGTCAGAAGGGGTAGGATTCTTGGCAGTAGTAGCCTTAATGCCTTTTAGTCCTTGGGAAATGGCCTCTGGATCTGCAGTAGGATTCTTGAAAAGGAATTTGAGAGAGTCAGGTACTCTATAATACCTATCAGGTTTCCTGGGAGCTGGAGGCAAAGTATCCAGGGTAAGGCTGGATTCCAAGAAAACATTTACAATCTCCAGAACAGGAGGGATAGCTAGAGGCCTGTGCTGAGGCAGGTTTAAAAATTCCCAGTCTCTCTTTTTGGACCGAGAGTAGTCCTGGCTTTCCCAGCGGAAATGCTCCCTAAGGGTATGCAGGGTTTCACCAAAAGAAAAATCTTCTGGAGGGGAAGCAGAGGGAATGGAATCTTCTGCATCAGAATCCTCATAGGTAGATAAGGGTATGTCCTGGTAGTCAGAAGGAGCAGAGATATCAGATTCCTGATCAGAAGAATCAGAAGGAAAATCAGTTCTAGGTCTCTGAGGGGGAAGGCTGGCTTCCCCTAATTAAGGTAATGAGGTTTTCAGCCATTCTAATCAATTGTCTTTGAGGCCTGTGGGCCTGAGAATGCGCTTTGGTCGTCTGTTTCCTAGGCGTAGTGTGAACTTTAGGCCTGAGAAATTCAGTATTTTTGGCTTGAAATGAAGTTGTAAGTTTAATATGAAAATCGATAGGCCTGAATACACCCTCAGAAGCCGGTGCCTACATCGGCTCCAGACCCATCCAAGGTAGAGACATCCACATGTTCCATAGTCGAAGAAGCATCACGTGGCATACCAGATTCTGAATGGGTCTCAGTAGAGGCCTGCGAATCTGTAGAAGCGGGTATCAGGGGCTGCAAAAGCGCCTCACTGAGTACCGACGGACTGGCGACTAGTTTAAAGGTAGCATGGCCGGCAGTTTTGCACCTATGTGGTCTGGCTTTATCCTTACGTTTTTTGGAAGATTGGTAGTTGGATGGCTTACCAACGCCATTTCGGAGTACGGAGGTCGAGAGCAAAAGTAGCTACAAAAATTGCCCAACAACGGATAGTTCGGGCATTGAACAAGGCACAAAACCGACAGCAAGGGACATCGTGGTCTTGGCCTAAACATGTGATGCAGTAAGAATGAAAATCTCTATGAGGTATTTGCTTTCCACAGGCAAAACAATTATTAATTTTTTCTGACATCGGTTAGAGCAAGAAAAAAGGATCTCCCATGGGGTACTTATCTTTTAGAAGACTTCAGGTCTGAAACTCGAAAATGAAAATGTCAGGAGTCGGCTGACCGGCACTTGCGAACTGCTTCAGGCACCGCACGGCAAGAAAGACTGATGTAATGGCGTTGGCTGCATGTTTTATACCCCTGATGACCTGACATCATGGAATAAGCGACAGCATCCGACGAAGAAATCCCAAGTTTTCAGGCTGGCTGAGGGCTACCTGCAGGCAGATAACCCAAATGTGATGACTGCAACAGCGAAACACAAAGAACATCCAAGAATTTTCGGAGTCTCTTTTTATACTGAGTGTAGTCCTGACATTCCCATTGGAAATGCTCCCTTAAAGTATGAAGGGTTTCCTCAAAGGAAAAGTCTTCGGGTGGAGAGGCTGAAGGAATGGATTCCTCTGCATCAGAATCCTCATAAGCAGAGAGGGGTTGCATGTCTTCATATTCAGATACATCAGAGTCATCAGACTCCTGTTCAGATAAAACTACTGGGGACAGATCTCTCTTTCTTTTGGAAGGGGTAGCTTGGCTTCCCCTGATCAGCATTATAAGGTCTTCCGACATTTTAAGCATTTGAGACTGAGGCAGTGAAGCAGGTTTCTGAGATTGGGTCGCCGGTTTCTTGGATGTGGTTCATACCCTGGGCCTTAGAAACTTGGTAGTTTTCAAAAGAAAGGTAGACATGAAAGAAGTCGTCGGTTTGTGTTGAGAATTGGTAGTGTGAAGTACTTCCTCGGAAGACGGTGCCTGCTCAGCGGCTTCGGACCCATCCGCAGGATCCTTAGTCGAAGAAGAGTTTTCCAGCATACCGGACTCCGAAAGGGTCTCGGTAGCAGTCGGCGAATCCACAGAAGCGAGCATCAGGGGCTGAGAAAGAGCCTCACCAAGGACTGGAGAACTGACGACTAGCTTAACAGAAGCATCGTTGGTAGATTTGGATCTGTGCGGTCTCCGTCTTTATCCTTATGATTTTTCAGAAGATCTGCTGTTGGATGGCTTACCGAAGCTATATCGGAATTCGAGGACTGAGAGCGAAAATATCTAGCTACAATAAGGGCCAACGATGTATAGTTCTGGCATTGAACAAAGCACAAAAGCGACAGCAAGGGACATTGTGGTCTGGGCCTAAGCAAGCAGCACAGTAAGAATGAAAGTCTTGGTGTGGTATTTGCTTTCCACAGGCAAGACAATTGTTAACTTTTTCTGACATCGATTAGAGCAAGAAAAAAGGATCCCCCAACAGGGTATTTAGCTTTAGACGACTTCAGCTTCTATTCGGAAGACGAAACTCAGGTAGTGTCTGACCTGCACTCGTGCGAACTGCTTCTGCTTCAGGCTCCTCAGCAAGAAAGACTGACATAATGGCGTCATCTGCCTTACTTTATACTACTGACGACCTGACATCAGTCCTGAAGCGACAGCAACCAATGCAGAAATACTAAGCCTCTGGTATTCGGGCCGGCCGAAGGCTACCCTGGCAAGGATAACCCAAATGTGATGACTGCAACAGTGAAACACAAAGATCATCACTGAGGTTTCTCAGTCCCTCAGAAACTACTGTGAGCTTTTACAGAAGGAATTTCTAGAACCTGCACCCACTTCTCCAAGTTTGTCTGCCTTACACAATCTGTGTGCGTGTGTTTGACTGCCTCGTTTTCCTAAGTCAGCCAGCTGACCCTAAAGAGGCAGACAGTATGTAGAAAGTTATTCAGCCTTTATTTTTATACACTCTTCCCAAACCTAATCCAGCAGCTATAGTGTTAGTTGAACCTTCTGTTGCTAACACTTAGTTAATTCAAATTCTACAATTTCTGATAAGGATGGGAAAATTATTGACCAGTATGGGGGAAAAGTGTATGCTTCTGCAATTTAGATTTTCAGAATTTTGAATTGTCAACCTGATATGTTAAAGTTTGCCCTGACTAATTGTGAACGTATGAGAAATGTTTTGTTTGCAGTTTCTTCTTGTTTATTTTTTTCTACTGTTCAAGCTACTACTCACTACTAAGTTTCAGACAAATGTGTTCTATAGGTCATTCATCAAGGTTACAGATGGCGATGGGTGGAAATTCCTCATTTCCAGGGGTAATTCCTCATCCTCCAGACACATGCTGTCCCAGGGAGTGATAGAACTAGTTCCCCCTTCCCAGGTGGGAAAGGGGTTTTATATTCAAGGATGTTTTTAGTGCCAAAGACATGCTTGGAGATCAGTTCTGGGTCTTTCTTAATTAAACCTGTTCGTGATAGTGCCCAAATTCAAAATTAAATCATTTTACAATCTGTTTCCTCTTCTTCCTCAATCAAGTATCCTGGTAACACTAAATTTAAAGATGCTAACCTTCACATCCCTACTCATCCAGATATCCACATTTTCCACATTTAGATGACTTTATCTTTGCAGAGTCTTTACCAAAGTAGATTTTAATCCTAATTTTTTAAAAAAATTTTGATTTATTCTTTGATTCATTATATGGTTATACATATTTTAGATATTGATGCAACAATATTGTCATTTATTTAGGATTATTGTCTTTTGCGTTTTTTGCATTTTTAGGTTAAGCATTTTCTTTGAATGACTATATATCAATAATGTTTTTCTTTTTCTTTTTTTGAATATCTTGACTATTAGACATACAGATTGTTCTTCATTGAATATTTGTTTTATTCATGCAATCTCTTAGTTTTTCAGTTTTTCCAAGCCTTACCATGACTTGAGAATTGATAGCGTTTGGTTTTGTTTTAGTTTTTTCTTTGTTTTCATAGCACATTCTTTACAGTGCGCCCTTTTAAATCTACTTCTGATAATGCACTTTACTTAGTGTATCCGGGCTCGTGCATTTTTGCACTTGAGTTATAGCCATGGAATGAATAAGTTTGTAGTTGGATATATATTAATCATGACATTTGGGTTATGTAGCATGCTTGATAGTACATACATATACCTTAATTATCTAAGATTTGGGTATGCTTGAAGGTATGAGCTTCTTCTTGTAATGGTGATTTGAGCCTAGTGCCTCGTTTTAATATTTTAATATGTTAGTGATTTATTCATGCATCTCGAAGCACTGACTTAAAGACGCTGTTTAGGAAACGTGATAATTTTTCCGTTTTCTTTTTAGTCAGAGTTAATGTCTGCCTCTAGCTTAGCTACAGCCTTTGCTTTTCATTACTTGTTGAAACTGAGTTAAATTTATAAAAAATATATATAAGTAAAGTGTGATCAGGGTCCTCGTAATCATTATATATATACTGAGGATCCATAATCATCTGTGCAAGAAATTTTTTAGTTATGACCTGTACAGTCCTTTTTGACTACTGTGTCTTTTGACTGCTAGGCTTGTGTTGATGATTTCTTCACCAAATACTATTCTATCATGTATTTCATGGGAAGATTTAGTATAAGGAAAGCTTTACATTTTAATTGTCAGGTAATGAAAGTTACCGTTTTGTGTTTACAAAGGGAACATTAGCATTTGACATGACCGAAAGAAACATGGTGCAGTTTCTTAGCGTATGTAGATAATTTTGGTTTTGTTTTTTATGCTTTGTGTATATATATATATAGCAATGAGATGTCTGCAGCACAATGAAAACCTTTAATGCTCAGCAACGCATACCTAGTTGATCTAATTTTAAAATTGTCTAGTTAATTGACTGATTTCCCGCGTTTGGCAGGATAAATAACAGCGTTTTTACACTGATTAATGATATCTGATGAAGCGTGGATTTACCACGTGAAAGCGCTTATTCTCTGTTCTCAATAAAGGATTGTTTGGATTTTACAACGGCGCATCATTTCCTTATTCAACTGAAGTTTTTGCAGTTTTAGGAACAGTTTTGCTGTTTATTCCAGGTGGTTGGTTCACCACTTTTGTCTCTACTACTGTCGGTTTTTGGTGAGTGAACCATTTAACAGCGTTACCGGCTTTTCATTCAGCAGTCTTTACCAAAGTGTCAGAAATCTTTTTTTTGGGTAACACAGCTCTTCCAAAAGTTGGGATTCCAAGGAAACATTAAACTATCTTTCTTGATTCCTTCTAGAATTGTGTTTCTGGGATGTCAACTAGACACCAAAGTTAAAGGAGGTTTTATTCCACAAAAAAAAAAAAAAAAATCTACAGATCTACTTTTTAGGGTTTCCCACTCAGGTTTCAGTCACTGTGAGGGAATGCCTCTGGATTTTGGGTCTCATGGCTTTTACGGGATACCCCTGGCAAGACACCACAAGAAAGATGCAGTGGTACCTGAAGTCTCTTTGGTCTCAGGACCAACACCCTTTGTCATTTCAATTCCTAGTGCTGGAGCTTGTCAGAAGAGAAATTGCTTGGTGGAGTCAACAGATACCCCTAAAATCAGGTTTCCTCTCCTTCCTCCATGTTCCAAAGCTGTCAGTTACCTCAGATTTTGCTTGGGGAGCAGTTTAAGGAGGGACAAAAATGCAAGGTGTTTTGTAAACTAAGGACAGTTGCAAGCATATATGAGCGAGATGCTTGCCCTGATCACGCCATTCAACTCTCTGAATCATCTTTGGTCCTCAGGATTTCAGGTTGTTACAATCAATACCACAGTCATCTGGTACATCAAACAAGCAAGGGGAAACCAGGCTGTACCCCGCTGCATTCTAGCTGTTAGCTTGGGATATAGCTTCACAACACAGTCTCACTCTACAGGCATCCTACATTCTGTCAGAGCATAACTGTGTGGCAGACAAGTTGAGCATGGCAAGGGGAGGGCTCTCATAAATCGGAGCTAAATTGGGGGGCTTCTAAGATTTAATCCATCTGTGGGGAGTTCCTCAAGAAGACATCTTTACCTCTGGCATGATTCTGCTCCAGGAATCCACAAAAGAAGGCCTGGAAGACAAATGTTTTTTCTTTTCCTTGGACAGAAATGTGACCGTTTTTCTACCTTTTTAACTAATATCCTGGGTAGTTCTAAAGATTCAGAAGGAACCCCCAAGATAATTGTGATGACTTCCTTCTGGTCCAAGCAACAGTAGTTCTCCCTTCATCTGGAAATGGCCTGGGGCAGTTATCACAAACTCCCTCAGAGACTGGAGCCACTCACAAAAGAAGAACGGAGCCTGATACATCCCAACACTAGTCAACTTCAACTGACTGCCTGGATGAGTGTGTCTTAATTCCTTTCATGCACCTCTTTACTGAGGACATACAGCATGCAATAATGAAGGCAAGAAAACCTGCTTCTAGAAAATCATATATTAGCAAACAGAAGACGTTTTCTAGCTGGTGCCAACAACATAACCATCACACATTCTTGGCTAGTTTTTCTTTGTTTTTACAGTATTGGCAGCTGATTGGTTAAAAATAATTTTCAAAAGCAGCAATGCAACAATTAACAAGAAAACAATATGGGGTGATACAGTTAGAAATGATACTGTGAATTCATATATCAAAAAGAAAGAGATGGGGAGCAACAGGGGCAGTATAACGCAGTAAACAATTCTGAAAGGCCAGAAAGTGTTGTGAAAAAATGTGATTGAACATAAAAATACTGATCACTGGTGATTTAATAATAAGAGGTTTAAAAGATGTATTACCCAGAATTAATAGGAACAGTATTACAGTTTCTTATTTTTAAAAGACTGTAAAATGAAAGCTATAAGGGTGGCCTTGAACACAATGATTACACCTAGAAGTATGATGTGCTGGTAGTTGCAGGGCTACAATCCACTGGTAAAACTGGGAGGAGGAGGAGAGGAGGAGATTCTTGAGTATGTGAAAAATATCATATTCCTTAATAAAACTTGGGGATTTAGACTTCTACTTTGTGATGCTCTTCTATCCCCCAAATTTAGGGGGTTGGTCAAATCCACTGCAAAGCTGATGACTAATGATTTAAGGAGGAAATGATTGTTAAATTCAAACACGACTTACCTTTAAAAAGAACTTGAATCCAAAGACAATTGGTTTGGAAAGAAAATTCATCTAGATCATCAGGTTAACAAAATGTTAGGATCTAAACTTACTAGGTTGGTTAGGCCTTTCTTATTTCAAAGGCAACATAACAAAGTACTTCAGACTAAAGGAAGAAAAATCAAATGTTTAATGTTCGATGCTTGAATTGTAAGTTGACCAACTTGGAAGCTAGGATAGCGGGGAAAGTTATGATATTACTTTTATTACAGAAACTTGGCTTAGAACAAGTAATACACCTACAGCTGTGCAGGGATATATAGGTCACCATTCATATAGGCCAGAGAGAAGAAGAGGTGGAGTATCAATTTATGCTTCTAGTGAATATACTTCAAGTACAATTTTCTCATCTGATGAGGGAGATTTTGTTACATTACAAATTGCTTGTAACAACTCCAAATGTAATGCTGCTTTAGTATACTGTCCACTCGATCTAAGGGCAAGAATGCAATTTTAGGGCAAACCGTAATGAATGTTTTAATGAAAAATATGCCATAGTGACCTTAATGCCCTGGTGCAGAATGGAACTGCCCAGTGCCTACATCCAAGATAGGTGACAGCATAATTGAAAGTTGTATTATAAATATGTACACACAGATTGTACGTGACCCCACTACATTTTGTCATACACTTGATGTAATTTAGTTGAATGACTTTCTGAAAAGTTTTGAATTACACAATTGAGCAAGAGCTGGGTACCTCAGACCATTTTTGTGTTTGTTAGGAATTTTAAGTATTATCCTAACTGGGGACAGCAAACATTTAACCAGCAGAGAAAAATTTATAAATCCAATTTCCTGGCTATTAATTCTTGCCTGAACACTTGGGGTTGGTGAGTGACATATACAGTAAAAATGCTGAGACATGTTGGGAAATTTTCTACAACTGTTTGAACAAATTAATTGCTGACAATGTGCCACTTGCTAATGCTGAGGGTTGTTGTTGTTACAGTTGCATCTGGGAGGCCTTTGAGGTTAAGGTACATTACTTTAAAAAGCCTCCGCATATGTGGGTGGCAGGTAAAGTGTGGTGCTGTGTGTAAGACACTACAAATACCAAAATGGATGGGAGAACCTTGCCTCTAATGACAGTGTATAACTATATCTCTCACACACAGTATCAGATTGCTTAAGAATTAGGTGGGTGTCAGTAAACTTTAGACAGTAGCTAACATTGTCTAAGGATACCCATTCTCCACCAAACTGGCTACAAAGACAGGAAAGTAAAACTTCCATGGTTACAGATATTTAATCAGTGGGCTACATGGAGAGTGGTACCAACGAGATTTACAGCTGATCTGCTTAGGTGCTACCTGGGTAAAAACTGCAATCCAAGTCTAAACTCCTGGAGCAATGCTCCACTCTGAGCAAACCAGGGGCTTAACATGCAACTAACTACTCAAAATATAACTGAGGTTGGTTTGTACAGGGAAAAGTGAGAGGCAAAACACCTGCATCTATGCAGGGCACAGCTAACCATCTCTCCTGTGCAATGCCAAGCATTGTGCAAATGCAATAACTTTATACTAGCAAAAAATAAAATTCAAAGAAATGTAAACTTTTTTTTTTTTTTTTTTGCTAATCACAAAACAGCACTCTCATAGGTTTAACTAATACCAAGCAGAGAAATGACTTGGTTCCCCTCTACTGCCACTAATCAAAGCTTTATAACTTAGATCACAAAAAACAGCAAAATTAAGTGCAAATTAATGCAAAACAAACACATTTTAATACATAACCTCAGCAGAACTAGCAGATAAACACTTTGTAATGCACAAAATCAACAGCAAAACAGCAAAAAAGTACCATCAGTCTTGTAATGAGGCTAGTGGTGAATCAAAGCACATGTTTTATAGTGGTGTGATCGTTAAGCATTGTGAGGCTTTGTAGAAATGAGCCAAGTGTCAAGCAAATGCAACAACTTTATATAAGCAAAGAAATTAAAAAAAATTCAAACTGGCCACTGACCAATCATAAAGCAACACTCGTTTAGGTGCTTTAAGTAATCCCAAGCACAGAAATGACTTGGTTCCCCCCTACTCAACTACAGTGCAAACCAAAGCTTTCCGATTTAGATTACAAAAAAAAAAAGCAAAATAAAAGTGCAGATCAAGACAAAATAAAAACATTTAAAGCACAATTTGAACAGGACTTGCTGATAAACAGCTAGTAATGCAGAAAACAAAGTGCAGAAAGGCAAAAAAAGTACATATCCGACATACAGTACGGCCAGTGGTGAAACAAATGTAAACTCTCTGGAAGTGAGCAAATAAAGTAGAATATGGTAGGGCTTTGGTCAAAAAGGAATTATGAGATCAGGATACCATAATTTACAAATGACAATAAAGCTTTGGTTAAACACTGGAGGCATTACGGTAGAAGTGGTCTGGTAAATATTAGCATTAGGGAGAAAGATCGTGTTGCCTCTGATTCAGATAGGTTTGAAATTATTATTACATGTAAGTTTTATGAGGAAACCCAAATTATTATCCTTACAGCTGTGGGAAATGGTGGTAACATAAAAATGGATGCCCCACAATTACTAGGGCTATGACACATGATGCTTTAACTAAAACTAAACCAAATTCTGCTGCTGGCCCTGATGGCTTGAATGGTTTCTTTCTATGTAATATTTTTGTGAAATTAAGTGACCTGGCTAACATATCTATATTGGTCTTCTGTATATTCCTGCTATGTTCCTAAGGCTGTGGTGATACCTACACCTAAATGCAAGAATCCTAGTATAGTAGAAGAATATATACAAATTAGTTTAACTTGGCACGTTAGAGAAATCTTTAGAAAGAATTCTATGCAACCTACTGCAAAGCCCAACGTAAACTTACGCTGGACAGCTACGGACGCTGATTTGTACAGGAATGTTATTAACAAACTTGCTCATCTTTTACTCTAATACTATAGAGGTAAGTGTTAGATTCAGGGCTAGCTGCAGATGTAGGCTATTTGGATCTAGTAAAGGTTTTTGACAGAGCAACATAATGAAATATTAGACATTATGAAATCCTTACAGATGAATCTTCCTGTGATAAATTTGTTAAGAAAGTTATCAGGAAGGAACTGCTAATGTCTGTATTAAGAAAAGTACTATTGAGAAAGTTTCAGTAAATATTGGGGTTCTTCAAGGATCTGTGTTGGGACCTTTATTGTTTAGCTTATTTAATTCTATATTTCCATTTAATGAAGTCATTTTGTTGAGGGAATTTGCATGTGATATTAAGACTGGGACCACAGTAACAAACATCAATGATAAAAAAGGTTACAGGAATATCCTGATATCATACTTTCAAATAGGCTTACTTTCAACTATATGAGATTCAGTGGTAAGAAATGTGCAGTCACACATTTTAATAAGAAAAATCAGACATCCTTATTCATTGGATAACTGTACAATTCCAGTACACTATGATACCAGGTATGTGGGTGAACTCAATGATCATAAGTTAGATCTGGACACTCACATTAATACTGTCTTGTGGGGAGCGCTACAGAATCCTGAAAGCCCAAAATCCTGACACCAAAATCTCGAAAGTTCAAAATACTGAAAACTCAAAATACTGAACACACACAAGGTACCAACAGTTACTATGCTCCAGCACAAGTACATACAGAAACATATTACCCTTCAACTATACGCAGGGGGGCAAGCCCCCCCCCTGCACCCCCACACCCTTTGATACTTAAATATATCACCTCCGAGACTGCACTTTACTAAGTGCAATCTCAGAGTTGATATATTTAAGTAGCAGGGCATGTGGGGGGCACAGCCTCCCACATGGGGTATGCAGGAGGGCTTGCCCCCCCCCTTATACTTGGAGAAGAGTAATATGGTTTGTGTTTTATTTGTCGTGTGTATCTACTTGTGCTGGAATATAGTAAGTGTTGGTATCCTGTGTGTTTTCAGTATTTTGAACTTTCAGGATTTTGGGCTTTCAGGATTCTGTAGCACTCTCGTCTTTTGACATTTACATGCCATCAAGATAAATCCACAGGTGCGACTACAGGGATAACATTTACTTGCTATTCCATGGGGACAAGAAATAATCAGTTCTGGCATTTCTGTAGCTAAATCATGGCTAAAGAAATTTTATTTTTTTTTTTTTTTTGAAACCAGAGTGGATAGGTTGCAGGAGACAATCCTATCTATAATAAAGTTAAATGGCTTGCTTAGCTTTAAAAGTAGTATTAATCAATAGTTTGGATGTAGGGTTTACAACCCTAATTTTAATAGCTGCAAACTATTAAACGGCCTAATTTAGTTTCAGAGTTCGATCAGTTCATTAAACATTGAATAAAATAAATGAAGATAAAGCAAAGGCTATAGAGGTAAACAATATTCCCATATATAAAATGGTCCAGCAAAACCCATATTTGTGAGGGCATAAGAAAAAGTATTTACGCGTTTGGATTAAAATGGATTCTTCTATGGCTGCCAAGGATACGTGGGAAGAGACAAAACAAAAGACAATGCAAAAAAAATGGGAAGTTGGAAGCTCTTGACTATGGATATGGACAGTAAGGTACAAGTAGTGAAAATGTTTCTAGCCCCTTTTAACACAATACACAAGCCAGGTATATACATATTTTTTATCAACCAGAGGAAATGCTGTGGTCCATATTTAATAAAGAACTAATTTCATTTATTTGGGAGGAAAACGGGGCAAGAATTAAGTGGAATAAGGTGTTTCTCCTTACAGAACAAAGTGGTTTAGGAATACCAGATTTGAAGGAATACTTTAGAGCCATGCAGTTCTGGCTCATATAAATTAAACAAACTGGAAAGAAGGTGTTGAAATGGTGGTGGCAGGGTCATGAAATAAGGGTAGAACTGGATTTTGGATATAGGCCCATAAAGAGAAAGTACAAGTGCGCAAGAAAGTACAGTTTTGTACCTACCATAAATGTAGATGTTCGAAGATCCACATTGCTGCAGTCCTTACACTTGGGTAGTCCGCTGTCCTCGGTCGGCCCGAATTTCAAAGTATTAGGCTGACGTCGGTCAAGGCGCATAAGACTGACATCAGGTCGTCAGGGTACAAATGCGCATGACCGACGTCATATCCTCAGTCTTTTCTTGCCCCAGATGTCAGAAGACCCTAAAAAGAAAGGTCACAACCAAAAGACAGCAAACAACAACCAACCCCACTAGTACTAATCATATGTACAATATATACAATATCCACAATATGTACAACCCCAACCCACACAACCGCCTCTAACTACAGAGGGGAAGGAGGGAGGGAAAATTGGACTGCAGCAATCTGGATCTTCGAACATCTACATTTATGGTAGGTACAAAACTGTACTATGTTCTTCATCTCACATTGCTGCAGTCCTTACACTTGGGTAGAATCCCAAAGCAGAGGTAAGGGAGGATGGCAAAACTATAAAGCAGTAGGAGCCGCCAAAATGCCCTGTAAAATTGCAGTGGCAAAACCAGCCCTAGATTTAGAGTAAAGTGGAAGGTGGTAATGCTTAGAGAAAGTATGCACTGAACTCCAAGTAGCTGCCTCCAAAATATCTTTAGTTGCCACCCCTTAAAAAGCTGTCAGTGGCAGTAGCCCTAGTGGAATGAGGCCTAATCCCAGCTGGAATCTCCTTACCATGATGGGAATAACAGAAAGCAATACAAAACCCAATCCACTTAGAAATAGTTTGTTTTGACACAGGCTTGCCCTGAGAACCCAAAGCAAATGAAATAAATAGCTGCTGAGACTGCCTGAACCCTTTAGTCCTGCTCAAATAATATCGCAACTGCCTGTGTATAACCAAAGTGTGCAAAATCTTTTCCCCTTTATTTTGGGGGTTTGCATAAAAAGTAGGCAAATGAATAGATTGGTTTAAAGCCACACTAGAAACCACTTTAGGCATAAAGGAAGGATTAGTACGCAAAGATACCCTATCCTTATGGAAAATTAAGAAAGGCTCAACCGCCATAAGGGCCTGTAATTCAGAAACCCTTCTTGCAGAGGTAATGGCCAACAAAAAAGCAGTCTTCCATGATAAATATTTCAACTCAGCAGTAGCTGCAGGCTCAAAAGGTTGTAGAGTGAGTTTCTCCAACACAAAATTGAGATCCCAAGCAGGAGTAGGAGCTCTCCGTGGGGGTCTTATATTCTTTGCCCCTCTAAGGAATTGCTTAAACAAAGGATGAGAAAACAATGGTGGGTCACAGTCATAGTGAGCAGAAATTGCTGCAGCATGAACCTTAATAGAAGAGAAGGACAAACCTTTGTCCAGTAACTCAGTAAGATATTGAAGAGCCACACTTAAATTAGGCTTAGAAACATCAAATTCCTTTGCTGTACTCCAAAATAAAAATCTCTTCCATTTATCTGCGTACACTTTCCTTGTACTAGGCCTTCTGGCCTCCAAAATAACATTCAAAACTTGCTGTGGAAGCTGAGACCCTCCAGGGTTTAAAACAGAATATGCCAGGCTGTTAGGTGAAGAGAGTGAAGTTTGACATTGAGTAAATGACTGTTCTCCTGAGACAGCAGGTGTGGAATCGAAGGCAAAGGCCATGGAGGCTCCCGTACCAGACTTCTCAGTAATGGGTACCAGTGCTGTCGAGGCCAATCTGGAGCTATTAAAATCATCTTTGGCTTGTCCTGTCTGACCTTCAGGAGTACCTTTGGGAGGAGAGGCAGAGGTGGAAAGGCATACACATGAAGATTGCTCCAATTGAAGGAAAGAGCATCCACTTTCCAAGCTGTGGGATGAAACCTTTTTGTGCAAAACTTTGGCAGCTGGTAGTTTTGTGGAGAAGCGAACAGATCTATGTCTGGAGTTCCCCATAACACTGTCAATTTCTGAAATACATGAGGATCCAATTTCCACTCGTGGGGATCCATAATTTGTCTGCTCAACACATCTGCTAAGGAGTTCTGTGCTCCGGCAGAAACCTTGCCTGAAGATTCAGCTGTAAACTGAGAGCAGTCTCCCACAAAATCATTGCTTGTCTGCATAGAGGATAAGAATGTGTTCCCCCTTGCTTGTTGATGTACCACATGACAGTTGTGTTGTCTGTTAGAACCAACACCTGCCCTGGAAGAAGTAAATCCTTGAAAGCTATTAATGCAAATTGGACTGCTAACATCTCCTTCAAGTTGATATGTAGATGTTGAAGTCTGGCAGGCCACGTGTCTTGTACCCACTTTCCGTTTAGATGAGCTCCCCAAGCTTTGTCTGAGGCATCTGTCGTTAGAAACTAACTCGCCTCTGGCCGGGTCACAGAGAGTCCCTTGTTTAGGTGACATTCCTGAGCCCACCACAAAAATTCCTTTTGAATGCAAGGTATCATCTGAATGACAGTGTCCATATCTTGGCAGTGCTGTGCCCATACATTTTTGAGATACCACTGTAGCTTCCTCATATGCAGTTTGGCATTGGGAAGCACCAGAATACAAGATGCCATGAACCCCAAGGCTTGAAGGACTGTCCTTGCAGTCAGCCTGGACTGATGAGACAATTGATGGAAGTAAAGAGAAAGATTCTGTTGTTTGTCCGGGGTCAAAAAGGCCATCTGGGATGCTGTATTCAGTCTCACACCCAGAAAGCACATGTCCTGAGAGGGTACTAGACTGGACTTTATTTCGTTCACAGAATACCCCAGACATCTTAGCACTGCTATCACATATTGTAAATGATGAAGAAGTTCGTCCTTTCCTTGGGCCAGAATCAGGCAATCGTCCAAATAAGGATAGATCTGTATTCCTCTTAGCCTGAAGAAAGCTATCACTGGAGCCAGAACCTTTGTGAACACCCTGGGCGCAGTAGATAAGCCAAAGGGCAATGCAGAGAACTGATAATGAGAAGTCCCAGCCCGAAAACGCAGATACTTCCTGCAACTTAGCCTGATAGGAACAAGAAGGTAAGCCTCCTTGAGATCCAGAGTCACCATCCAGTGATCTTTGCCCAGCAGAGGTAAAAGCTGTTGTAACGTCAACATTTTGAACTTGGGAATGTCCAGATAAGTGTTGAGGATAGATAAATCCAAAATTGGTCTCCACGTGTTCCCCTTCTTTGGTACTAGGAACAGGCGAGAATAAAATCCTAGGCCCACTTCTGGCAGAGGGACCGGTTGTATGGCCCCTATTTGGAGCAGCAGAGAAATTTGTTTGTGAGCCTCTAGTCTTTGCTGAGGAGGAACGTCCGGCATGCCTTTGAAAGGAGGCAAGGTATGGAAATAAAACCTGTAACCTTGGCGTATGATATCCAATACCCATCTGTCTTGAGTAATCAAACTCCAGTTTTCCTTGAAGAGTGCCAACCTTCCTCCCAAAGGTGCTGCCAGGCAAGAAGGATCTGGCAGCTGAAAAGGTAGGTCATTGGGCCTGTTTACGAAAGGACTGGCCCCTGCCCTCACCCGAAGATTGTGCAGGAGAACTCCCTGTTCTAGGTCTGAAGGAGCTCTGAGCTCTGCCCCTACCACGTCTAGATCTACCCCTAGACTGTGAATCATAAGAAGGGTACGTCCACCCCTTAGCAGGCCAATTCCTACTAAACTTCGGAGGCTGGACTTGCAAAAAATCTTTAACAGCCTGCATAGACTTAGCCTTATCTTCCATTTTCTTTAAGACTGACTCCACAGGTGAACCAAACAACACATCAGACTGTAAAGGAGCATCCAAAATCCTTGTCTTAACAGGGTCAGATAAATTCTGATCCCTCAGCCAGGCGTGCCTGCGAAGAACTGACCCAGTGGCAGCCACCCTAGACGAGGCTTGTACAGCATCAAAACCACATTGTAAAGAATGCTTACCCACCTGCTCAGAGACATGTACCAAATCTTGTAATTCTTTACACTCAATGCCTTCCGCCAGAGCATCCACCTTAGACTTCAATTGAGAAAGAAGATAGTTTTGATATTTCAACATGTGAAACTGGCAATTCAAAGCCCTCATAGCTAAGGTGGAAGAAGTATAGACTTTCTTTCCCCATCTATCCAAAGCTCTGGCCTCTTTATCTGGAGGAACCGGATTTTTTACAACAGAGGCCTTGACACCCTTAGGTCCCTGACTAACAGTTTCTGGGTCCGCCCTAGGACTCTTATAAAGATATTTATGAGCCTCAGGCACCCTGTAATACCTATCCGGTTTAACAGGAGCAGGAGGCAAAGAATCAGGATTAAGTGAAGCCTCTGCAAACACATCTTCCACAACATCCAGAACCGGAGGTATAGCCAAAGGCCTATGTTGGGGTAAAAGCAAAAATTCCCTAAGCCTTTTCCTGGAATCCGAGAAGTCCTGACCTTCCCACTTAAAATGTTCCCTCATGGAATGAAGAGTCTCTGAAAAAGAAAAATCCTCTGGAGGAGAAGCAGAAGGAGTCGAATCATCTGCATCAGAATCAGAATAAGGAGAGTACTCCTGCAAGTCTTCAGCCGAAGACTCTGAAATATCTGAAGCCTGCTCAAAACTCCCCAACTCTGGTTCCACCCTAGGCCTCTTATCAGGAGGGGGCAAAGAACCTCTAATCAAAGTAATTAAATCTTCTGCCATTTTAAGCATGTGCTTCTTGGGCATAGAACCTGAAGAACTAGGAGTGACACCAACAGAAGCTAAACCTGGCCTGCCTCTGGGAGAAGCCTTGGAAACCGAAGGAGAGGGCCTAACCACCCTAGGAATGGAGGGGAGTACAGTAACTTGAGAAGCCCCTTCAGCCTGACCTGCCTCCTGAGAGGCCACATCCTGCAAAATCAAAGTCTCTCCTTGGGACTCCAGAGAAGCCTCCGGTGGAACCACCGGTTCCACTGACGCCTCTAAAGAACCGGCGTCCGGTACGGACGACTCTTCCTGCCTGGGTTTAGCTGCTTTGTCTTTGCGCTTCTTCGAAGAAGCGGGCGTCGGAGCATCCGATGGCATCTTATAATTGCACCGCTTCCCGAAGACCAACCTGGCACAATCTAACCTTCGCTTAATAGTGCGCTTATTGAACCTAGCACAAAAGCGACACCCAACAACGTCGTGCTCAGGCCCCAAACAAGGAATACACAAAGTATGATAATCTCTATGCGGTATCTGTTTCCCACAAGAAATACAGTTATTCACTTTTTCTGACATCCGGTAAACCACTGAGGCAAGAAAAACTAAAATATTCCCCAACGGGGTACTTAGCCAACTTTGACTCGGTCTGAAACTCCGACTTCGAAAAATTTCAGAACGCCGAACGGCACTTGCAACGCTGCTTCTGCATCGGACCATGCGGCAAAAAAGACTGGGGATATGACGTCGGTCATGCGCATTTGTACCCTGACGACCTGATGTCAGTCTTATGCGCCTTGACCGACGTCAGCCTAATACTTTGATATTCGGGCCGACCGAGGACAGCGGACTACCCAAGTGTAAGGACTGCAGCAATGTGAGATGAAGAACATCTGTCCTGCTGAACACTGTTGCAGTATTCCTAAAAATGGGTTATCACTGCTGATGTCCATCCGGGGTGCACAAGCTTAACCTTCCCTGGCTTGTACAAGTGACCTCTGCTCGTAAGTGTAAAGGACAGATGTGTGTAAATTCTTACAGCGTCTCCAGACAGACAGAGAGAGAAATAACAAATAAGAGGGGTAGGAAAGAATACTTCAATGGTGAACAGTAGTACATCTACTGTACTGGTAAGTTCTTGCACAACTGTACTACATGACTGAGTACATCTACTTTAAAGGTATGTTATTGTACAACTGTACTATATCTTGACTAAGATGACTGTTGCAGTATTCCTAACAAATGGGTGATTTCCAGAGCTGTAGGGAATGGGTGGCGGTGGCTAGTTGATAGAAGAATTGCACAAGTGGCCAGACAGAACTGACCTAGCGACTGTAACCCTGGACCTTGAAAAGGTATTAATCTTGTAGTGTTAAGTGAAGGTGTTTACAGATGACCAGGTGACAGCTTTCAATATAGCCCTGGCATTAACCCTTTGTAGAAGGCCTCTGAGGATGCCACTGCCTTGGGTAGACTAAGCTCATTTGCATGAAGGCAAGGATTTGCCATGTAGAGAACAAAAGGAGATGGACTTAAGCGATCCAGCTTGCAAAGGATGGTTTAGATACTGGTTGGCCCAGTTTTTCACCCATGAATGAGACAAAATTGTTGATCTGACTTACAGATAGACTTGCTGCTGTCTGTGAACATCTAGAGTGGAATACGGAAGAAAGTAGGCAGATTGCTCATTCACTAATTTTGGCATGTAAGAGGGGTTAGCCCCACAGGGTCACCTTGCCTTTATGAAAAATAATAAAGGGAGGAATGGCCATGAGTGCCTGCAGCTCACAGTCTCCTACGAGAAGTGAGAACCACAAGCATTGTAATCTTCTAGGTGCAGAATTTGAGATTTCCTGAGGCTGCTGTTTCAAAAGGAAGTAAAGTACACTTTTCCAACACAAAGTTGAGGTTCCAATCAGGAGGTACAGGCCTCCTTGGTGGTCTAAGATGTAGAACCCTTTTTAAGAAATTGTTTGACCTCTGGTCTGGACAAAACAGGCACATAGAGGCAGATCAGCAGAGATGGCCAACAGGTGGGCTTTGATGAAGGAATAAGCCAGACGTGCATCCATAAGCTCACACCAATACTTTAAGATAGAAGGTACCTCTGATTTGTTGGTGTCCTGGTTATTTCTACAGCAACAGAAAAAATGTGTTCCATTTAGCTATGTAGGATTTTCAAGTCATGGGTCACCTTGCTTCTTGGAGAACCATATTTGCATCTTCTGAGAACTGGTGCCTGAAAGGAATCAAAACTGTATCATCTACAGGCTTTGGTTTTGGAATGACAGGTTGGCTTTTGTCTAAAGGAGAATCAATGACTTTGGCTTTGAAGTTTTCTGGCATGGGCTGATTATGCAGCCATGCATACCTGTGAATGACAGAGCCAGTAGCAGCTGCTCCGGCAGAGGCCTCTACAGTATCACGACTACATTTTATAGTTCTTCAACACAGTAATTAACCATACTCCAAAACACTAAGAATAAAAACAAAAAAAGGGACGAGAACGTGCACCTTGCACCAGTTTATTAAACATTAAGCTTAACGTTTAATAAACTGGTGCACGTTCTCGCCTCTTTTTATTTTTATTCTACATTTTATAGTTCCTGTTTATACCACCTGAGTAAACACAGATGGTTTTTGTTTGGAATCCAGTCACTGTGGATCTGTCACTAACTTGTTTAAGGAGATAAACATAGATAAGCATTTGCTCACCTGGGTCTGGTAATTAATAGGCCTGAACTGCAAGGTAGAGGAGGTAAAAACCTTTTTCCCTCACCTATCCACGACCTTACTGTTTTTGCTTAAAGGGAGGTTACTGGCATTGACATGAAGCTTAGAAGGTTTACCAAAAGACACAGTAAATGCAGAAGGGTCTGCCACAGGATTCTTACACAAGAGCTTAAGTTCATCTGAAACTTTACACAATCTGTCTGGCCTTTTGGGGCAAGAGGCTGTGAATCAGGGGAATCGCAGACTGACTGCAAAGCATCCATCCATACATGCAAATGTTTCAAGCATGGGCATTAATGCCCTTCTAGCTTGCCAATATACCAAAACACTTGCTCCCTTAACAAGTGTCCAGGCTGTTCTTAAAAATATCTAAACTACTACTTGCTTTAATGTAATTTGTTAGTTTGTTCCATGCATCAGCTACTCGGTCAGAGAACCAATTAGTGCACTTTTCATTCCTATAAAAGCTTCTACACAGGTTGTCTGATGATTCTCTAGTACTTTTTGATAAGCCCAAACAGTCCCAGAGGTAGCTGTCTCTAAATGCCCTATATACCTGAATAAAATCTCCTCCTAGATATCTGTAAAAGACACTATACAAGTTCAGCTATATTAGTCTTTCATAATAACAAATTTTCACATCCATGGATGCTCTTGGTATATTTTCGCTGTACT
The DNA here is from genome assembly GCF_019279795.1 of Protopterus annectens. Taxonomy (NCBI): domain Eukaryota; kingdom Metazoa; phylum Chordata; order Ceratodontiformes; family Protopteridae; genus Protopterus; species Protopterus annectens. The sequence continues at coordinate 1,626,372,726 of NC_056744.1, forward strand.
CTTTCCAGTTTATTCATGCTTGTTTTCTTATAGGATTTCCATACCGTTATTCCATACTCAAGTTTGGGTCTAATGTAACTAAGAAACAATGACGTCAATTTTTGGTCTCCTAGATTTTATACATTTTTTATACAACCTAGAGTTCTATACCTATCATTAACCAACTGGTTGATATGATTAGAAAAACTTGTAGATGAATCTACCCATATACCCAGGTCCTTAAATGAGTCTACAGTTTCAATCACTGTGTGCTGTATTAAACATTCACTTTTAAATTTGTGTGTTCGAAATCTCATATGCTTAGTTTTTAATGTATTTATCAGCATATTATTCTCCTGTGCTCAAATGGTCAATTCAGTCAAGTTATTTTGCAGACATGCCCTATCTGTAACACATGTAATCTGTTATCCAATTTCAGGTCGTCTGCATACAGACTGTAGGACACCTCAGATGAAAAAGTTAGGTCTGAAAGATACAATCTAAACAAGTAAGGGCCTAGGATAGAGCCCTGTGGGACTCCCTGACTGTAACCAATGATTTCACCTGTCCAGCTGCTGTATGACACTTGCCATGTCGTATTTGTAAGCCATGCAACTATCCATCTTATCGAGAGTACATCAATACCTAATTGTACTAATTTATTGATCAGTGTTTTGTGTATGACCCTGTCAAATATTGAAGTTAAATCTATATAAATTACACCACAGCACAATTTTTCATTCATAGCTGCTGTTGTACTGTTAAAGAACATCATGGTGGTAACAGATCTATTTTCAATATATGCATACTGATATATGGTTACAAGTCCCAACCTATCCAGTTCTGACAATAACTTATCCAATATTACCTTCTGCATTATTTTTCCACAACATGAAAGTGACTTAAGGGTCTATATGACTCTGGGTTTGTCCCACCCCTTTCCCTTAAAGTCAGGTTTAAAAATCGTATGTCTCCAATCTTGAGGAATTTCCCCATAGTTATATAACACAGTGAATAACAAGCAATGGTATCATAAGTTTTTGCTGAAATGTTCTCACTTCATTGTTACTAATTGCGTCTTCTCCCTGTGCTTTGTTTGGATCCAGTTTGTGCAGTTCTTCTTCAATATAATCTAATTTGATTCCAGTGTATGGGGTTACCTGGATGTTACTAGGACAACTTATCACACCTTTTGTGGAGCCAAACTGTTTTGCATAAGATTTTGTAATTATATCTATAATTTGTTGTGTCTGAGAATAAATTTTAGTTTCCGTACGCAGTTTATCAGTTTGTCTCTTTACTCCTTCCACATCTTATGTATCTACAAAAGGGTGTCCTATTATGTTCAATATCTTTATATAAATTATCTTCAAATTTTTCTTGATCTTGTCTCACACTATGCTTAATCTGTTTCTCTAGCTTATTTATTTCAGTTTTCAAAGTTGCAGTTCGACTGCTTTTCCATTTCTTAATTTTTTTTTGTCTCTCACCTTAATCAGACATCTGGTTCTTATGGAAATCTATCCCCCTGATTTTGTATGCCTAGATCCTCATGTTGAACATTTTTTTTTTATTTTTTTCACTCAATCTCTCTCTCAAAACTTTCCACATTCCATCTGCAGTTTTTCCAATGAACACCTCACTTCAGTTAGTTTTACACAGTGACTGTTTTGCTTCCATATACTCTGTAATTAACCTGCTGTGCAGAGGTTTAGGTTTCAGTTTGGCAGAATTACCTAGCCATAAATTAACCTTTTCAACCCCATGATCACTGCACATAAACGCTGGTAAAACCTGACTTAAAGTAACAGTAATTTCTTTAGGAACAGAAACAATGTTGTGTGTTCCGCCCCCTGGTAGGTGTTTTTACAATCTGAAGTAACTGTTCCCGAATACATGTTATGAATAATTTCCTTACTAATCTTGTTTAATCAATATTATTCCAGTCTGTTTCTGGTAAATTTAAGTCCCCAGCTAATATTATTCTTCCATCCGTCCAAGGTGGCCTCCAGAACTGCAGGGACAGGAGAAGGGGCAGGTGTGCTCATTTCCAAGAGGTAGTAACTTTTCTGGACCCCTGTAATCTGTGTAGACTCCCACTCAAAATGTTTGATCATGTTTACAATTGTCTCCCCAAATGAAGATTCTTTAGTGGAAGACTCAGAGGAGATGAAGTCTTCATCAAAAGGAATTTGGTCAGGGAAGTGGATTTGAGAGGACTAAGTCAGAGAATGGTCAGAGTCATACATAGGCTTCCTTATCCTCAAAGGAAGATGAATACACAGTAATATTTGATGCGTATGCAGAGGAGGATGGGCAGAAAACGAAGGTCACTTCACAGCCATCATGGCCTTGGACAGGCCTTGAGAAATGTCCTTCCATTTCCTTCTCTCTAGATAGGGGAGGAGAAGAGACATTTTCTTCTTTGATGCAACATCTGCTGAATCACATGGGGGTGTGGTTCAGATCCCTGACGTACCTTGATTAACTTACTGGAGATCTCTTCCCTGACTAGAATCTGTGGGATGCCATTAGGACACACAAATAATGATCTGCGATTCTCCCTTGTCCATAGCTGTAGTTTCCACAATTGTATGGCCCTCCCAATACCATACCTGTCTCTGGCAGGATCACAGTAGATGGCATTACAAGTGGAGTTGGATGTACCGCTGTTTCTAGAAACTCAGAGGATGCGTCAGAATCATAGCTGACTAAATATCTGGCCTAGGTCTTTTGAGATTTTTGTCATAAGAAGTTGTTAAATCTGGGGAAGTGGGATCTGCCATCTTGGCGTGGGCCTAATGCTTAAAACTTTGGGTCTCCAAGAAAGTGCTGAGTGAAGACAGATGGTATCACAGTCTTTGGTACAAAAGACTGACAAATAGAACATGCCTTGTAGTCGTGTTTGGTGCGCAGGCAGAAGAGACACTGTGTATGAAGCTCTTTGCATGGGCTTTGCCTATCACACTCCCAGTTTCCCTTCCCAGCTGACATCTAATACAGATACAGCAAAACGATTTAGGTAAGTAAAGGAAGATTCCCCAACAGTGCACTTATCTGTTTTTTTAAGAAGTTATGGTACCAACAACCAAACAATGATCGTACATCTGAAGTGTAACCTTAGCTTGCAAGTGTAGGGGTACATAGGTGGATGTTCAAGTGTAGATCCTCTATCACATCACTAGCCGAAAAACGGGTTGCCTGTCCATCAGGATGCTCGTTGTTTGGTTGTTGGTAAGTGCCTCATTGGGGAAGCTTCCTTTACTTACATAAATCAATGATAACAGAGTGAAAGCAAAGAGAAAGGGATAGGGGGTGTTAAATTAAAGACCAGCTCTGGTTGAGTTTACAGTCGAGTCTAGAACAGAAGCTGTTGTTAAAAAAGGGGATAAGTATAGCACATAAAATAATGCATGACAGCTGTTAAGAATCAATCAGAAGAGGTTAGACAATATTGTGAAATGAAACCAGCCAATATACAAAAGGAAAATGAGAGGATATTTGCATGGCTCTCAAGTATGTAACATAACTTAAGTTTATAATTTCTGCATAAAAGTATTTGCACAGGTACACCAAGCAGACCTCAGACAATTTTTCTACAGGTAGACAATTGTTGGGGGAGTTGTGGAAAGGACAGGGTAAATGGCAACACATTTTTGAGGAACTGTAATGAGTTGGTAGGTTTTAAATGTTCCCTACAGGTTACTTAATCAGAAATGGTGGGAGAACAGATTATTGTAATTAAGGAAATTATTAATGTTCTGTAGTCCTATCTCACCTTCATTCTTACACTTGGGTTTGGAGCCGATCCTCGGCTCCGACTCGGCAATTCTCTAGCTCAAAGTCTTCTAGTTGGCTCATGGCAAGGAGGTATCCCATCATGCACTGCTGACATATCCCAGATCTCCTTTGCCGCTCGGCGAGTTCAGAAGTGCTTCTTCTTGGCCGTGGCTAAGTGGATTTTTTCTTCTTCTTCTACTTGATAGTGTTTATTATTTGTTGCTAAGTCTGGTGTCTATTAAGACCTTGTCTAGCTTTGTTTGCTGTGTTTCTGCTGTTTTTTTCTTGGCCGTTCTCCTGCAGGCCTTTTTGTTGTATCCCTGCACTCTCTGTTGGTTTTTGCTATTTGGGATTTTGCCTAATTGTTTTTCTTCTTCTAAAGCTATCTTTCACCAGGAGCTAGGCCTGTTTAAGTTAAAGGACCTAGTCCTCTTGTCTATTGTTCGTGTTTTTCCTTTCCTGTAGGGCTAGGCCAGTTTAAGTTAGAGGACCTAGTCCTCTGTCTAGCTATCTGTTGCTCTTCCTTTAGGGCTAAATGTTTAAATTAGAGGTAGTTCCTGTTTTGTTTTAGCGCTAGTCACTGTGATTTGGCTTATTTCTGTCTGTGTTAGCATCTGTACTGGTGGCAGATAGGTCTAAAGAATTGAAAGACCACAAAACTTCGGGGTTTAAAAAATGTTCCAAATGCGCTCAAAAAATGTCCCTGACAGACGGTCATACTATTTGCGTATACTGCTTAGGTGCTATTCACCTTCAAGAATCTTGCTGCTTTTGCCATGCTTTTAGTCCTCGAGTCCTTCAAGAGAGAAAGAACAAACTTATCCTGAAAGGTCTCAAAGCATTACTTTGAAGAAGAATTGGCTTCTTCCTCCTCCTCTAGTTCCAAGTCGACCTCATCTAAGAAAGACAAAGCTAAACCAACAAAAAGGTGGTCTCCTACTCATTCGGTGTCTTTGGAACTGCCAGAGAAAATATCCAAATCGACTAGTTCCTCTTCAGCTCCATTGGTTTTGGTGCCGACAGAGATTATTGATGTGGAGCAATCAGTTTCAGTTCCAAAGGTTACGGAGCTGATAATTGAATCTGTATCTCGGAGCCGATCTGCGGGACTTCATCCGGTTTCTCCGACACTCAGATCGCCAAATTTTCAGTGGTCTAGGTCTCCCAAATTATCCTCCAGGTCCTCTAGGAACGTTTCTGATGAGGACATTGAGAGAGTGGTGCGCAGACTCCTGAAAACATTGGCGCTGGCAAATTTACTTACGGCTCTGTCCCAGTCGGCTCCGGAGTCTACTGAGCCCGTCCACCATACCACTGTTCCTCCTCTGAGCCACTCAGGCACTTCGAGGCCAGGGATGTCAGTGCCACTTGCTGTGAAAAGGTCGGTTCCAGCTACTTCTGTGGGCCTCTCGGTTCCGATATCCGCTCCGACACCTTTGGTACCTTCCGTGGGGTCTAGGGTCCTAAGCTCTCCGATCCGGCCCGAGGGGGATGCTTGGACCCAAACTACTTCAGTTCCCATCTTACCTCTCGGTGCTTCGGCTCGGGTAAGCTTGGACCCCATGTCTGTCTCGGAGCCTATCTCCTCAGTACCGAGGACTGCCTCTGCTCCTTCGGAACAAGGGGTGTCCTCAGAGCCGAGGGGTCGGCCTTTCAGCTGATGAGTGTTCTGTCAAAGTCTTCAGTTCCAACTAGGGGCACCAATACTCTTCCCCACTAAAGCATCGACCTCAGTCTCAGCACCCTCTCTCATCCAACATAGTGGAGACTCGCAGCCTCAGGTACCCTCCATGAGTGGTCCCCAGTCTTCCGAGACCTCTCCAGAATATCCTTCTGAGGAGCCCCCTTGGAAGAAAACTTGCAAGAGGAAGCATGTTGACTCCCCCGATGAGTCCATTACATCAGACACTGACCTTGAGGAGTCAGAAGGGTCCCCCAAGTCGTCCTCTGATGACATCTCCTTCGCAGATATCCTTGAGATCCTGAAACAGAGAGGTGGCTGGCCCACCACCTCCCCTTCTGATGAGGAGTCAGTGTACCTGAAGGCTTTCGGGTCTCAACCCTCTGCCTCTTGGGTAGCTCCACCTTTCGACAAACTTTTGGACCTAGTGACTCGAAAGGTGTGGGAATCGCCTGATACTGTGGAACCAGTTCCTAGAAGACCCAATACATTCCTATCAGCATCTCAGGACAAAGAATTTCTTAACAAGGGCGTGCCAGTAGATGCCATGGTGGTGGCAGCAGCCACCAAAAAGGAACTAGCTGAAACTTCCTCCACAGTCCATCCACCAAACAAGAAGTCTTGAAACGATGGACAGGTATGGGAAGCGTGTCTTTCCTTCAGCGGCATTTACACTGAGATCACTGAACTACCTCTCTCATTTCACTAGGCTCAAGAGAGATCTCCTGAAAGAGCTAGGAGATACTCTCCAAGGTGACGCATCTGAAGCGATATCTGATGCGCTTAAATGCACAGATGTCTATCTTAAATTCTATTGTTAACTCCTCCATGAGGCTGATATCTTATGCAGTGGATGGAGCGAGTAGGGCAGCGGGTTCAGGAGTTTCTCTTAGAAGGCACGAGTTTCTCTTAGAAGGCACTCCTGGATGCACTTGTGTAATTTTGCGGAGGCCTTTAAGTCTGCCTTTACCAATGCCCCCTTTGATGGATCCTTGTTGTTTGACCCCAAGGTAAAGGACACACTCACCAGGTGTGAACAGGAAGGGAAAACCCTGTCTGCCATGGGAGTCTGTTTTTCTGTTCCTTCTAGACCCTATCCCAAACGGCAGAGGTGCGGAAAGATGTGGTTTAAAAAGTCTCAGAGGTTTTTCCAGGATGCACAGGGTGATTCCTTCTCCAGAGAGAGAGGAGGAGTAAACAACAGTAGACGTCGCCCTAGATGCAGGGGAGGCCCACAGAATCAGGGGGACAGTGATTCCTTTCATGGTCGTCCCTACCAGCACTCCTGAAAGGAGGCCTGACTGTGCATCTCTGGAGCCAGTCGGGGGCTGCGAATCTTTGTACCCAGAAGCCCGGTGCAACATCACACAAGACAAGTAGGTACAAAGGATAATTACCAGAGGATACTGTATTCCCTTCTCTTTCCCACGTCCTAAGACCAGAAGAATCCCGGATGTTCCACCCAATCACAGGGATTTAGCAACTGTAAAAATCCAAAAGTTGCTCTAAAAGAGAGTCATCCAACCCGTCCCCGCATACCAAGTAGGATTAGGGACTTAATCCAGATTCCTTTTGGTGCCCAAATGAACAGGGGACTTGAGACCCATCTTGGACCTCAGCAAGTTGAACGAATCAGTAAAGAAGTCCAAGTTCTGAATGGTCACGTGACAGTCAATACTCCCGCAGTTAGGGAAGGACGTTTGGATGTGCTCCATAGATCTCCAAGATGCGTACTACCACATCAAAATGGACAGAGCATCTAGGAGTCACTTACACTTTCGGCTGGGGGCCAGTCATTATCAATTTCGCGCTCTGCCCTTTGGTCTCACCACAGCCCCCAGGGTGCTCACCAAATGCATGGCAGTGGTAACGGCTCACTTGAGATGGCTTGGATTCCAAGTGTTTCTGTACCTGGACAACTGGCTCCTGACTGCCACCACCAGGCATCTACTATTACAAGCCAGGGACGCCACTATTATGACTTGCTTGCAACTAGGAATTACAATAAACTGGCAAAAATCTGCATTGTCGCCCTCTCAGCATGTGAATTTCATTGACGCAGACATAAACACCGTCACAATGAGGGCTTACCTCCCCATAGAGAGAGTTCAGAATCTCAGGCAACAAGTTTGGAGTCTACTTCCACAGAGAAAATAAAAGTGAAGACGGTACTCAAATTGCTAGGTACAATGGCCTCCATGATAACATTAGTCCCATTAGCCAGGCTGAATGAGAGTTCTGCAGTGGTTACTTTTCGCCCAGTGGTCTGCAGCAAATACCTCTTTCTCAACCCATCCTGATAACAGAACTGTGCAAACTGGATCTTCGCTGGTGGACCCAGACAGACCTTTTGTTCCGTCTCCCCCAGCCGCCACTGTGACCACAGATGCCTCCCAGATAGGGTGGGGGAGCATTATCTAGGGAGAACAGTCCAAGGCACGTGGCAAGAACACAAGGCTCATTTGCATATCAATGTCCTGGAGATGAGAGCAGTGCTTCTGGCATTGCAAGCACTTCACAGCTTTCTCCCCTCTAGGGATGATGCGATTCACTCTGACAATATGTCAGTGGTATGGTACAAAAACAAACAAGAAGAGACCAAATCTTACCCCCTATGCAGACAGGCCCTTCGAGTTTGGGAATGAGCAGTGTCTTCCCAACACTTTCTGGTAGCAATGCACATTCCGGGGAAAACCAATGTGATAGCAGACAGGCTCAGCAGGGCAATTCTTATGCCTTGCTAGTGGTCTCTGAATCCACACATTGCGGAACAGATTTTTCGCAGATGGGGTCAGCCTTGCTGTGATCTTTTCGCCACCCCTCTGAACACCAAATGCAGCAGCTACTTCACCCTGATCCCCCAGAAGGGGGAGACACCCAGAGACGCACTCGTTCATGATTGGCCCTCGGGACTTCTTTACACCTTTCCCTCTGATACCGGATTCCTCTGATATTTTTGACAGCACCCAGTTTGCAGTCATCTGCAAACTTGGTCAGCCATAGCCTACTAGATTTGTCCTGCAACTCTGAGAAGTATATCCCAAACAGCAGAGGCCCCAAGACTGATCAGTGGGGTGCACCACTTGTTACGGGTCTACTACTTAATGTGGCTTCCCTCATTTTGACTAGGTGGGTTCCATTAGTGAGCTAGTTTGCTACCCATCTGGTAACATATGGACTGATGCCTAGTTGAGAGAGTTTATCTATTATACCTGAGTGGGGAATAGTATTGAAGGCCTTGGCCAGGTCAAGGTAAGCAGTGTGCACAGTCTTCCCCTCATCTATGGCCTTGGTGACTGTCTCAAAGTCATTGATCCAAATTTAACAGGCATGAACTCCCCTTGACAAAACCAAACTGTGTGGGATCAAGTGTCTGGAGGTTGCCAATATCCTTGTTAATGAGGTCCATGATAATCCGCTCGATGGTCTTGCAGATCAGGCTAGTTAAGCTGATGGATCTATAATTTCCTGGATCAGCAGACGCTCCACCTTTGTGCAAAGGGATGACAGTAGCGGTCCTCCACTCATCTGGGATGAAGCAGGTACTCAGGCTTTGGTTGAATAAGGTACCTAATGGTGCTGCAAGTTCGTGGCTAGAGTTCATGTAGGATGCAGCCTAGGATGTTAATGGGTCCCATGGAGGCTGTTTTTTTTTTGCCTTTGAGAGGGGAGTGATGACTTGCTCCCTAGATAACTTGGGGGGGGTGTACTGGGGATGTCCTGTTTTACTGATTGGGGGGAGGGCAGAGGAGTGAAGTTTTCACTGAACCTGTCTGCCAGCAGGTTGGCTAGATCTACAAGGTTTATGTATGTGGTGTCCTTGACGAGCAGATCTGGGTGCTTCCCTTGAGATTGCAGGCATATGTGAAGAAAGCCTTACGATTCTCTTTAGTAGATGTGGCCAGTTTGGACTCTAAGTTTCCTTTCGAGGATTTTACTAGTGCTTTTATTTGCTTGTTCAGGCTAAGGAGAGATTGCTTCCAATTAAACACCTGCTCCTTCTTGGTCCTGGACAGCAATATTTTCCTTTTATTATAGAGTTTATTTATTGTAGATGTCCACCAGACAGGTTTACTCTTCCTTGAGGAGGAAGATTTTGTCCTGTCTGGTATTCCTGATTCCATGCAGCTATATAAATGATCATATGCTACTTTGGTGTTTGGACATATATGCCAGTTTCTGTGGAGGAGGAGGGGGCTGTGAAGCTGTTTATATCTTCCCTCAGGAGGTTGTAATCAGCTGTGGAGAAGTTTTTTTGTTTGACCCTAGCTTGGGGGGAGGGGTGGTCGGGGGAGATGGTGATTTCAAAAGTGACTGCTTTGTGGTCGGATCTTACCAAGGATAATGACACTGTAGGGATGCTGCCTTGGTTACTCATGTTGGTTAATACCAAGTCCAAGATATTTTCACCTCTTGTGGGAGTGTCAACCAATTGGTCCAAGGCATTTGCATTGACGAATTCAAAGGATCATTCAACATTTGTGTTTTGGCATGAGTATTTCTTCCAATCTATGGTTGGATAGTTAAAGTCACCCAGGATTAGGGTAAAAGGTTGTGGTCCAGATAGGTGGAATGGGCATCTTGAGTCAGAAGTGGAGGCCTGTAGCTAGCTACGATTTGAATAAGGGTCTTGTCAATTGTTAACTGCACCTGGAGTATTTCCTGTGCATCATGCAAGTTACATGCGAATAGATTATGTGACTACACATTGATTATATAAGCTAAGCACAACGTGTTGCTCAGTTTCTTTGCCTGATAAAGCCTATCTGGGTGAAAGTCTCTTCTGCACTTGCAACTTTTTAAGTACTTTCTGGATTTTAAACTTGTGGAACAAACAGCAACTTTAAGTACATTGTGGATTTTAAACTTGTGGAATAAGCACTTCTAACCTTGGAATAAACAACTGATAATGAATATTTAAGGAAATGTTTATCGTTGGGTATAGTGCAAAAAGGGCTAAGAGTATATAAATACCCAAAATAACACCAAAGAAAGTAGCCTGATTATAAAAACGTATTTGATGAATGTGGTTTTGGAATCATGAGAATTATTATCAGGGACAATGAAACTGATATGTGCCGAATATATAATTAAAATAGAAGAAGTTAATGAAAAATGTTTAAATGATTTTTTATTCACAGTAGAAACTAAAAAAGTTAAATATTACAACATTAAAAAGAAAGTGGATGAAAAATGCTATATTAATTCTAGAAGGAAAGCTAAGAAAAGAGAGAGAGATTACTGAATATAAAGTAAAGAAATGTTACCCTAAAACCAAAATTAGGGCAAGTTATGAAGGTGAATATAGAGAATATAATTTTGATAGACGGGAGAGAAATGATAGAAACATACAAGAAGACGTAGAAACTTATAATTGTAATAATAATAATAAATGGGATACTAGGAAGTATGATGACACGCATGCTAAGGTACACTTTAATAATAATAATTCAAGCAGTAATAAACAAGAAATAAGGGAAAGAGAAAATCAAATCTATGATCTAAATGACCCTTTGGATTTTCCCTTACCCAGATGGTCGGAGAGAATACAGAACAAACTTGCAACAGAACACAACAGGTAATGAATAAATGTACTAGCGAGGATATTACTGAATATTATTAATGAGATAGAGATAATTAATGAGAATATATATAGATATCAGAATTTTAATATTTTTAATTATAGTTATATTGAAATTAATGAATGGCACTTTAGATTATTTATGAAAGGACTCAAATTTGTGCCTACTATAAAAAGTGATATGTCAAATTCTTAAAGATCTAAAATTATTTATCAGAAAGAAAAACTTTGAAATAATATTTCAAAACAATGGCTATGATAACTTAACCAATATGAATGACATTAAACCTTTCAAAAAGAAAAGTATAGCCAATCCTATAATACACCCCAACTTAAAAACTTTGAGGGGGTAGTAGAAAAAGAGCTTAGGAAAGAGTTGGAAAAAATAAAGATGAGACCGAATCTATTGTGGCAAGAAAGACTATTATTGAACACACTAAGAGAAGATAAAAATATTAGGATTTCTAGGCCTGATAAAGGATGAGGGAATAGTTATAATGGATAACATTACATATAATACTAAAATGGAAGAATTATTAAGAAATTAAGACAGATATGAAGAAGTATCCATAAATTAAATTAATATTGCTTATTCTAAAATAGATTTAGCCCTGAATGAATTTTTGAGGGATGGGCTAATTAATAAGCAGATGTTTAATATTTATTTGTGGAGAAACCATTAATACCAGTTATTTTTGGTACTAAGAAAGTACACAAAGATGTGAATAACCAACCTATCAGGCCTATAGTTTCCGCTAGTGGATCTAAAACATACCCACTAGCTAAATTTGTAGATGACAAATTCAAAATGTAGGGATGGATAAAGGTTACCTCAAAGATTCATGGGACTTATTAAAAAGTGTAAATAAGCAGTTGTACAAAAAATATTATTTTCCTTACAGTGGATATAATAGATTTTATTCTCAGTTATTCCACATCAAATAGGAATGGAGTGGTTCCTAGAAGCCTTATTAGATACTAAAAAATTTAATTGGAAGGAAATAAGAGTTGTCATGGAAATGTTAGAATTGGTATTGTTATATAATTTTGTAGTATTTGAAGGAGAATTCTTCAGACATATTAAAGAAGTTGCTATGGGGGGCTGTTGTGCCCCCAGATTTGCAAATATAGTATTAAATATATGGGAAAAGAAATTTCTTGTTGGACCACCATATACTACACATTATAATTTTTATAAGCGATACCTAGATGATCTGTTTTTTTTTGGCTTGAATCTGAGGAAAAAAATAGAAGAATTCATGAAATATATTAATAATACTACAGAGTTTTTAAAATTCACCCATAAAATTAATAAAGATAAATTAGACTATTTAGATATAACAATATACAAAAATCAACAAGAAAATAAATTTGAGTCAAAAATATTTAGAAAAGAAACATTTTCTAACTCTTACTTACACTAGTTCCCATCCATATAAGCAAAAAAGGAACCTTGTTAAGGGACAATATATTAGAGTATCAAGAATGACTACTATTCAAAAAGTATTCGAGGGTGAATGTTATAAATTAAAAGGAATGTTCCTAGAGAGAGAAAGTATCCTAGTTATTTAATAGAAGAAGCTATGGCTGAGGTAAAAATAAGAAGGAAAAAAAGATTTTAGTCCCCTGTTAGGAAAGGGGTTTCAAACTAACATACAAACTATAAATAATATTAAAGAAAATGATAAAGTAGAAAATAATAAAGGGAAATATAATGGTGCCTATATTATGAATTATAATTATGAATCTGCTAATTAAAAAATAGTGAACAAAAATTGGAAAATGTTTTCAGAATTCTCAAACTTGACTACAATATTTAAACAACCTATCACATTTAGTTATAGAAGAAACAGGAATATTAAAATTTTATTATAAAATAGGTCTAGAGATAAGGAAATTAGTCATAGAAAAAAGGCACTTTTAAATGCGGTAGGTGCAAACAATGTAAATATGTACTTTATAAAGATAACTATTATCTTAAAGCTAGAATGAGATTACTGAGTAGTAAAACCTATGCGAATTGTGATATGAAAGGAATAGTCTATTTAGCAGAATGTCAAATATGTAATTCCTTTTACGTAGGGAAAGCTGAAAGGGCATTTAAAAGACTAATATATGAGCACATATATAACATTAATAAAAAAGATATTAATAATGCCCTATATAAGCATACAATAGACTGCAATAAAGCTATGTTCCTGTTTTTTGTATTAGAAGTTATCCCACAAGAAATTAAGAGGAGGTGACTGGGAAAATAGAACTGAAGTTAGAGAATTATACTGGCAGCTAGTATTAGAAGCTAACAAAAAGCCAGGATTAAATAAACATGTTTCTATGGTTCCTATATTAAAATTAAGAGCAGCTAGATTATGAATAGATTTATATATTATTGACAAAAATACCTAATTTTAATATATATTTTTAATAAATTTAAATTAATTTTAAAAGGTTTTAAGAACTAATATATGTTTCTAGAGGACGTGTATTAGTGGAGATGAGTGAAAATATGTAGGTTGTTCCTTAGCTGGTTTTATAAATAGTTACATTATTTATTAGGAATGTATAACACTTATACCTATAATACCTGATGGTGACATTTAGATACACGTTATTTATGGCTTAAGTATATCTGGTTTTAAGTATATTATATTTTTTAAGGTTTTTAACATATTTTTGTATAGATAATAGAATGTTTATGTTTTTAGAGAGAGTATATGTAATAATAGTATGATGCATTTTATTACCGAATAGGTTTGTGGTTTTATCAGGAAAGCATGTAATTTGCACAAAACGCCACTAGCTATTCAGCTACATCTATGCACTGTGTCCCTGAATTCATTTCCAGTTTTACATGAAGCTGAGCAAAGCTTTGTTAAAAAAGTAAATGATCAGGTTTAAATATGTTTAAATATTCCCTGCAGTATTGTTTTTTTAAGATATTGATTTTTTTAAAAAACATCAATCTAGAAAATATCTAAGGTATAATGAATTAATAATTAAATTGTATTCTTACGCATTTGGAGATGCTCAAATGGTTGTATAAATGCATTTATACAACCAAATTAACTTGAAAGGATTTCAGTTAATTAAACGGATGCATTGGTTGGTTAGGTACCGTCACAAGACTATATAAAATAAGAGTTTGAATATTTCTAGTATGCTGATGAAGTTACATTTGTGATGAAAAACGCGGAGAAGCAGTTCAGCTTGTGGATTTTAGTGCTTTTAGTGGTTGTCGGATATAATAAAGTCTATTCCTGTTACTCGTGGCTCCTAGTGCTTCTATTCCTTGCAGTAGTGAAGTAAATTTGTTTGAGGCACTGTGTCTTCCAGCCACTGGTTTGGAATAAACAACTATTACTTTTAAAAAGCAACTCTAAGTAAGTTGAGGACTGTGAATTTTTGAACTAACGACTTTTTATCCCTGTTCATGGTTCCAGTTACTTTTTTGTTTTGCTAGTCTTCCCTCATTAGTAACGGACTTGTCACTGCATTAATACTGTTTTGCTGTTTCTTTATTGGTGGGTGCAGTGGACATGAGCACTTCAGGGATACCTTCAACAAGCGACATGCCAGCCAGGAAATTTACACCAATTTCTGAAATCATTGTCTCTAAGAACCCCCTACTGGAAGACCTGGACTTTAACAATAATTCTGCTACACTGCAGACTAATCAGAAAGTGGATATTTTTAGGCAATATCAAGACAAATTGCATCAATTTGCACAAACTGTTTTTGCCTTTAAACACTTGCAATGGCAGTGCTTAAGCTTTTCAGTTTATTTACAAAATAAGATAGTTCCAAGAGGGCTACGCATATTAAAAATGCCATCTTATAGAGAACAATATCAAGATCTACTCAGATGCTGGCAGTTAGTGAGTCTTAGCTGCTCCTTTCATTACATGGAGCTTATGCTTGCCTTCTTTAAACCAACTTAACAGCAACTAAGCAAGGAACTAGAAGTTATCTACCAGGATCTCATTGCAAGCATCAAAGTAAATGAATATTCTCGTTTTTCACAAGAAATATTAGACTGCATTATAGATTTTGAACAGAGGTGAATAGAGACAAAGAAAAGGAAACTTCATAGAGACATAAATGATTTTAAACATGGAAAAGTACAGTTGTGTACACTTACCATAAACGTAGATGTTCGAGTGTATTCACTGTTGCAGTCATTACATTTGGGTAATCTGCTGGCAGGTTGCCCTCAGTCGGCCTGATTAACAAAGTCTTGGGTCCTGCGTCAGTTGCTGTCCCTTCTTCCATGACGTCAGGGGTATAAAACATGCAGCTGACGCCATTACATCAGTTTTTCTTGCCCCAGATGTCAGGTGCCCCCAAATGGGGAGCAAAATAAAACTAAAAACACAAAAATATACCTCCAACCAAAAGCAAGTACACCAAAAAGGCTTTAAGCATAGTAAAAGAAAGTAGAGGTATAGTAAGAGAAAAACAGGGGGCTGGAGGGAGGGTAACCAGGACTGCAACAGTGAATACACTCGAACATCTACATTTATGGTAAGTGTACACAACTGTACTATGTTCTTCGTGTTTCACTGTTGTAGTCATTACATTTGGGTAGATTCCCAAAGCTATGGTTGGGAGGATGGATTTATACACCATTAGGACCAGCTATAAGGCCCTGCAAAACAGCAGTGGCAAAGCCAGCTCTAGATTTAGAGAAAATTGGTAAGTGATAATGCTTGGTGAAAGTATGAACTGAACTCCCGGTAGCAACTTCTAGAATATCCCTAGTAGGAACACCTCTGAGAAAGGCTGCAGAAGTAGATGCAGCCCTGGTGAAATGAGATCTGATCCGCTGGGGGACAGGTTTTCCATGGTGCTTATTGCAGAAATGAATGCAATGGCTTATCCATTTAGAAATGGTTTGTTTTGAAATAGCCTTCCCCTTTACCCGTGCAGCAAATGCTACCAGCAGTTGTTCAGATTTTCTTTGAGATTTAGTCCTGTCCAAGTAGAATCTAAGTTGTCTGTGCACATCCAATGAATGCAGAATCCGCTCCCCCTTGTTCTGTGGATTGGGAAAGAAGGTTGGCAAATGAATGGACTGATTAAGAGCCACAGTGGATACCACCTTGGGCATGAAGGATGGATTGGTCCTGAGTGACACCCTGTCCACATGAAAGATGATGAAAGGCTCCACTGCCGTAAGGGCCTGCAATTCAGATATCCTTCTAGCTGAAGTGATTGCTAAAAGGAAGGCTGTCTTTCAAGAACGAAATTTTAAGTCTGCAGTAGCAGCTGGCTCGAAAGGAGGTAGAGTGAGTTTCTCCAATACAAAGTTAAGGTCCCAGGCAGAGGTTGGAGCTTTCCTGGGTGGTCTCAAGTTTTTGGCCCATCTGAGGTACTGCTTGAGCAGAGGATGAGAGAAGAGGGAAGGTTCTGTGTTGTAATGAGCTGAAATGGCTGAGGCGTGGATTTTAATGGAGGAAAAAGACAGGCCCTTGTGAAGCATCTCAGTTAAGTATTGCAAAATCTGAGGTAAATCAGGCGCTGCTGTGCTCAGCCCTTGAGATTGATTCCAGGCAAAGAATCTTTTCCATTTGTCAGCACAAGATTTTCTAGTACTAGGTCTTCTCGCCTCCAAGATGACATCCATCACAGGTTTGCTGAGGGATGCTAAGGGTGAATTTAAGTGATTAGCCAAGCTGCAAGTTATAATGTTGGGAGCTGAGGGTGCAGAATTTGGTTCTCCTGCTGAGACAGTAAGGGAGATGTCTGAGGCAGGTGCCATGGAGAAATTTGTGACACACTGTGCAGGAGTGGGTACCAGTGTTGGCATGGCCAGTTCTGGAGCAATCAAAATAATTTTTGGATTGTCCTGTTTGACTTTTAGCAGAACTTTGGAGAGCAGAGGCAGAGGGAGAAAGGCGTAGACTGATAGGTTTTTCCAACTGAAGGACAGAGCATCCACTTTCCAAGCTTTTTTGTGAGGAGTTCTTGTGCAAAATTTGTCCAACTGGTAGTTCTGAAGGGAGGCAAATAGATCTATGTCTGGGCTCCCCCATTTGCTTGTCAACATGTTGAAAATCCGTGGTTCCAGTTTCCATTCGTGTGGGTCCATGAGATTTCTGCTTAGTTCATCTGCCAGAATATTCAGTTTTCCTGACAGGAATTGAGCTTGTAGTTGCACTTGGTAGCTCAAGGCCGTGTTCCACAATGCCATGGCTAGTTTGCAGAGGGGGTAGGAATATGTACTCCCCCCTGCCTGTTTATGTACCACATAACCATGGTGTTGTCTGTCTTTACCATTAGTTGTCCTGGATGAATGTAGTCCTTGAAGGCTGTCATAGCATTCTGTACAGCTAACATTTCTTTTTGATTGATATGTAGGTGCATTTAATTTGGGCTCCATTTGCCCTGAATGCACTTCCCTGCCAGATGAGCACCCCATGCGCAGTCTGATGTGTCTGTAGTTAGGGTGTGGGCGGCAGGGGGTAGTGTGAATGGCAGTCCCTTGTTTTGGTGGCAGGCCTCTGCCCACCATAGGAACTCTAGGCGTAGTCAAGGTATGATAGGAATCATTGTTTCCAGGCTGTGACAATGTTGACTCCATAAACTTTTTAAGTAGCACTGAAGTTTCCTCATATGCAGTCTTGCATATGGAATTAGAAGAATGCAGGAGGCCATGAACCCCACGGCTTGCAGTATTTGTCTTGCAGATAGCAGGGTTTTTGTGGCCACCTGTTTGAAGTAAATTACCAAATGAATTTGCTTTTCTGGCGTGACGACAGCCATCTGGGTAGTTATATTCAAGCTTGCACCCAGGAATGTAATCTGTTGAGAGGGTACCAGTTGTGATTTCTTTTCGTTTACGGTGTACCCTAGACAAGTTAGAACCCTTTTTACAAACGACAGATGTTTTATAAGTATGGCCTGGTTTTCTGCCTGAATTAGACAATCGTCCAGGTATGGATATATTTGAATATTTCTTAGCCTGCAAAATGCAATTACTGGAGCCAGGCACTTTGTGAATGCCCTGGGTGCAGTAGACAAGCCAAAGGGCAGTGCAGAGAACTGATAATGCAAGTAGCCTGCTTTGAAGCGTAGGTATCTTCTGCAAGATTCCCTGATTGGGATATACAGGTAAGCTTCTTTTAAATCTAGAGTTGCCAACCAGGCATCCTTGCCTAGCATAGGAAGTAACTGGTGAAGAGTCAGCATCTTGAATTTTGGAATGTCCAGAAAGGTGTTTAGAGTAGACAGGTCCAGAATTGGATGCCATTTGTCTTTTCTGGGTACCAGGAACAGTCCGGAATAGAAACCTTGTCCCTTTTCCTCTTCTGGTACCGGTTGAATAGCCCCCATGTTTAAGAGGGAAAGTACTTGTTTCTGATCCTCTGCCCACTGATTTGGGGGCAGGTCTGGCCACCCGTTTGGAGTTGGCAACGTGTGGAAATGAAACCTGTATCCCTGGGACACTATTTAAAACCCATTTGTCCTGGGTTATGAGTTGCCAATTTTTTGCATGAAGAGCAATTTTCCCGCCAAAGGGGCGGCTGAAAGGTAAGTGCTTGGTAATTTTAAAGGAAAGTCATTGCGACTGTTTACCATAGGGTGGTGTCTTGTTATTTCCAGATTTGGAAGTGGAAGCACCCCATTGCTTAGTTCTGAGAGTCCCTTGGGACTGAAACCTGGTGCTTTTAGTGTGTCTTGGTTTGGCTTGAGTGGATCTGGAAGGAGCTGGAAAGGACCAGTTCTTAGTAGGCCAGTGCCTACTAAATCTTGGAGGTTGCACTTGTAAGAAATTTTTCACAGTTTACATAGATTTAGATTTATCTTCCATCTTTTTTAGAATTTCTTCAGCTTTATTGCCAAACAGGCGGTCCTGATTTAAAGGAGCATCCAACAATTTTGCTTTAACATGATCAGGCAGAGATTGCCCCCTAAGTTAAGCATGCCTTTCTAAGCACAGACCCAGTAGCAGCAGCCCTGCAAGAGGCCTCTAAAGAATCAAAACCACATTGCAAAGTATGTTTTCCAACTTGTTCAGCTGAATGCAATAAATCCTGTAAATCTTTATTTTCCACACAGTCAGAAATCAACATAATTTTCTGTTTAAGCAGTCCAATGATATGCTGTTGATATTTTAGCATATGAAATTGACAGTTTAAAGCCCTGATTGCCAAGGTTGCAGAAGTATAAACCTTTTTACCCCATCTATCCAGCATCCTGGAGTCTCTATCAAAAGGGGTAGGATTTTTAGCAGTAGAAGTCTTAATGCCCTTAGGCCCCTGAGAAATGGTTTCTGGGTCCGCAACAGGATTTTTGAAAAGGAACTTGTGGGACTCAAGAACCCTGTAGTATCTGTCAGGTTTACTAGGATCCAGAGGCAGGGAATCAGGGGCCATACTGGATTCTGAAAACACATCATCAATAATGTCTAGAACAGGAGGTATAGCCAGAGGCCTATGCTGAGGAAGGAGGAGGAAATACCTAAGCCTCGTTTTGGATTCAGAAAATTCCTGACTTTCCCAGTGGAAATGCTCCCTTAAGGTATGAAAAGTTTCCCCAAAAGAAAAGTCCTCAGGGGAGGAAGCAGAGGGAATGGAATCCTCTGCATCAGAATCCTCATAAGTAGGTATGGACAAATCCAGGTCATTAGAAGAGTCAGAAGAAACAGAGTCCTGATCAGAAGATTCATAGTCAAGCTCAGCCCTAGGCCTCTTAGAATGGGGGGGGGGGGGGGTGACGACCCCTGATTAGAATAATTAGATCTTCAGCCATTTTGATAATTTGTTTTTTAGGCATAGGGGCCTGAACATGTGACCTGGGCGTCAGTTTTTTTTAGACATAGATCGAGATTTAGGCCTTAGTACTGAAGGTGGAGTCAGTTTAATATGCACGTCTGTAGGCCTGAATACACCCTCAGAAGCCGGTGCCTGCACAGTGGCTCCGGACCCATCCAAGGTAGAGACATCCACGGGTTCCATAGGTGAAGAATCTCGCAGCATACCGGACTCCTAATGGGTCTCAGTAGAGGCCTGCGAATCAGAAGTAACGGGTATCAGGGGCTGCAAAAGCGCCTCACTGAGTACCGGTGAACTGGCAACTGGCTTAGGAGAAGCGTCGTCGGCAGTTTTGGACCTCAACAGCCTGTCTCTGTCTTTTTCTTGGCATTTTTTCAGAATTCCGGTAGTCGGATGGCTAACTGACGTCATTTCTGGATAATTCAACCGAGAACCGAAATATTTAAAGGCAAAAATGTACTGATAACGGATAGTGCGTTGATTAAATAAAGCACAAAACCGACAGCAAGGTATGTCGTAGTCAGGGCCAAGGCAAGGAATACAGTACAAATGAAAATCTTTATGAGGTATTTGCTTCCCACAAGTAATGCAATTATTAACTTCGACCCGCGGTGGTGGTGGTGGTGCTGCGGTAGCGTTGTCACCTCACAGTAAGACGCTGTCCGGTTCGATTCTCAGCTAGAGCATCTTCTGCGTGGAGACATGCGTGAATGGGTGTACCTTCGTTGAAGGTTGTGCGTCAGGCCTAGCAAGCCGGTATGTAAAAATCAACTGCCAATCATTAGCGGACCGGAGTTCCGCTGTGGCGACCCCTAACCGGGAAAAGCCGAAACACACAAACAAACTGACATCGGTAAGGAGCAAGAAGTTGTTTCCCCAACGGGGTACTTAGCTTTAAGTTGAAGACTTTGGTTCTGAAACTCGAAAACGAAAATTTCAGGAGTTGGCCGACCGGCACTTGCGAACTGCTTCTGCTTTGGGCACCGCACGGCAAGAAAGTCTGATGTAATGGCATCGGCTGCATGTTTTATACCCCTGACGACCTGACGTCATGGAAGAAGGGACACCAACTGACGCAGGACCCAAGACTTTGTTAACCAGGCCGACACTGAGGGCAACCTGCCAGCAGATTACCCAAATGTAATGACTGCAACAGTGAAACACGAAGAACATCATTTTTATTTGCCCAACCAACAGAACCAGTAACCAACATAATCAGCCAAAACAAGAAACAATCACTGTACAACTTCTAACTACTGAGGATATGCCTACTGAACCCATGCTGCAGGAAATGGAACGGCCAATAACCTTAGTAGATGCCAACGTTACTGCTCTGGATCCCACGGATTTTACAGTTCTGGTGACAGATCCCCTCCCTATGTCATAACCTCGACAGAAAATGAACACAAATGTCAAGAGAAGGAACAACAGACCCATAACCAGGAGCCAAGTGAAGTTCCAACACACAATGAATCAATCGTGATAAATTTATCATCTTATATTTTAAATTCGGATGAACTGACAGTTTTATCTACAGGATTAAAATTTGTACCCTCCACTCAAATGGATATTGCTCAAATGTTGCTAGAACCTAAATATTTTACACATTATCTTAACCTTAAGATTCTGTTCAGAGAGAACAATGCTCCACTGAATGTACCCAAATGTTCAAGTACCTTTATACCACCTAACAATCCGCTTGTTTTGGCCTTTGAAAAAAATCAGTGGAAAAATAACTATATAAACATTTTTACAGTGACAAGCACAGTAAATACTTCAACTTCACTGCATCAGAGATACAGGCAGTCAAGGATCTTACTACAAATTAAGACATGGTCATAAAACCAGCAGACAAAGGTGGGGGAACTGTGATTATGAAATTTGACTACTATAAAGTACAGCTGTGTACACTTACCATAAATGTAGATGTTAGAGTGTATTCACTGTTGCAGTCATTACATTTGGGTAATCTAATGGTAGGCTGCCCTCAGCTGGCCTGAATAACAAAATCTTGGGTCCTGCGCCGGTTGCTGTCTCCTCTTCCATGACGTCAGGTCGTCAGAGGTATAAAAAAGGCAGCCGACGCCATTTTAATCAGTTTTTCTTGCCCCAGATGTCAGGTGCCCCCCAAATGGGGAGCAAAAAAATATATACATATATATACATGTACTTTAGAACACAAAAAAATCACCTTCAACTAAAAGCAAATACACCACAAAGGCTTTTGAGCATAGTGAAAGAAAGAAGAGATATAATAATAGAGAAGAAAGGGGGCTGGCGGGTGGGTAACCCGGACTGCAACAGTGAATACACTCGAACATCTACATTTATGGTAAGTGTACACAATTGTACTATGTTCTTCGTGTTTCACTGTTGCAGTCTTTACATTTGGGTAGAATCCCAAAGCTATGGATGGGAGGATGGAATTAAACAGCATTAGGAGCAGCTATAACTCCCTGCAGGACTGCAGTGGCAAAGCCTGCCCTGGATTTACAAAAGAGAGGTAAATGGTAATGCTATGTGAACGTATGAACTGAGCTCCAAGTAGCAGCTTCTAGAATGTCGCTGGTAGGAACCCCTCTGAGAAAGGCTGCAGAAGTAGAAACAGCCCTGGTGGAATGAGATCTGATCCCCTTGGGCACAGGTTTACCATGGTGCAAGTAGCAGAAACTAATACAATGGCTTATCAATTTTGAAATAGTCTGCTTTGATATAGCCTTTCCCTCTGTTCCTGCAGCAAATGCCACCAGTAGTTGCTCGGACTTTCTTAGAGATTTTGTCCTGTTTAAGTAGAATCTTAGTTGTCTGTGTACTTCCAATGAATGCAGAATCTGTTCCCCCTTGTTCTGCGGATTTGGGTAAAAAGTTGGCAGGTGAATGATCTGGTTAACAGCCACACTGGATACCACCTTAGGCATAAAAGAAGGATTGGTCCTGAGGTCCACCCTGTCCGGGTAAAAGATAATGAAAGGCTCCACTGCCATGAGAGCCTGTAGTTCTGAAACCCTTCTAGCTGAAGTGACTGCTAAAAGAAAGGCGGTCTTCCAAGATAGAAATTTTATATCCGCAGTAGCAGCTGGTTCAAAAGGAGGTAGGGTGAGTTTTTCCAGCACAAAATTGAGATCCCATGCAGGAGTCGGTGCTCTCCTGGGGGGGGACTTAAATTTTTGGCCCCTCTGAGGTACTGCTTTAGCAGGGGATGAGAAAAGAGAGGAGGCTCTGTGTTGTAATGAACCAAGATGGCAGAGGCATGGATTTTTATTGAAGAAAAAGATAGGCCCTTGTGAAGCATCTCAGTTAAGTATTGCAAAATCTGAGGAATATCGGGCTTAGCTGTGTCCATTCCTTGTGCTTGATTCCAAGCACAGAATCTCTTACATTTACAGCATAAGATGTTCTAGTACTAGGCCTAATTCTAGCCTCCAAAATGACATCCACACAGGTTTACTGAGAGATGTGATTGGTGAAATTAGTTGATGTAATGGGATCCTATCTCGCCTACATTCATAACTGATGGGGTTCGGAGCCGATCCATCGGCTCCGACTCGGCCACTATACAATAGAACAAAGACTCTAATTGGCTGGGGTACCCCTTATCCCAGAATGCACCACACCTGCTTCCCCAGATCTCGTTTGCCGCTTTTCAAGTTAGACGTGGTCTTGACTTGGCTGGAGCTAAGTAGTGTTTTTTGGTTACTTTTTGGTCTTTTGACCTAGGGGTTTCTTCATAAATTTAACAAACAGCTGTTTTAACAGCTTTGTGTGTGTGTGTAAACTGTTTTTTGTGAGATTGGTAATTTTTCTCTGTTACCGGGCAAGGCCCGTTTGAGTTAGAGGGCCCTTGCCCTTATTTGTGTGGTTGCTAAATTGTCTTACTGTACGTTTTTTCTACTTTAATACGTTAATTAGAGGGCTTCTGCCCGTTTTTGGTGTGCTGTATCTTGGGTCAGTCCCGCTTTGAGTCGAAGGGCTCGTGTCCTACTTAAGGTCTCGTTGTGGTAAAACAGTGGTGTGACAGGATGTCTAAAGAACAGAAGTCTGGATTTAAAAAGTGCACCAAGTGTAATTATAAAATGTCCATTACCGATAGCCATGCTGTATGTGTATATTGTTTAGGACCGAAACATTTGCAGGAAACATGTAGTGTGTGTCATGCTTTTTCCTCTAGGGTCCTTCAAGAACGTAAAAATAAATTGATCCTTAAGGGCCTTATTAAGCCCTCCTTTGAGGAAGCTTTGGCTTCTCCTTCCCCTCCAGCTTCAAAAAAGAAAAGGTCGTCGGCTCTGACCAGTCCGTCGGAGCCGACATCCAAGAAGCACAGGTCGACCTCTTCTTCCTCGGCTCCAATGGCTTCAGAGCCTCGGGTGGAAGGGTCTGCCTTGATACCTCTTTCCTCGGCTCCATTGGTGTCAGAGCCGCAGGTTGGGGGAGAGAGAGGCGAATCACCTGCTTCGGCTCCTTTGCTCTCTGAGCCGTTGGAGGTGTGCAGCTGAGACTCTCCTCCCTCGGCCCCGAAGTCTCCTTCAGCGCCGATACTTGTCCATACGGTTCCGGATCCGGTGCCGATAGTGTTGGAGCCATTTCGGAGCCGGTCCCCTGGTCTTTCGGAGCCGATAGAGAAGTCGTCTTGGCCCCCATCTGTTTTCTCTAAATCTTCCAGGTTGTCTGACTCGGATTTGGACAGAGTCATCCAGAGGCTTTTCCAGTCCCCGGTTTTTGCAAAAATGGCCTCGGCTCCAGCCCACTCGGCTCCAGAGCCGATCCCCACTTCGACACATCTGATTCCTCCTCCAACCTCCTCGGAGCTGTTGGAGTCGGTGATAGTAGAGCAGAGCAGAGTCGTCCAGTCGGAGCAGAGACTCCCTCGGAGTCTCTCAGTTCCGACCATCATTCCTACCCTGTCCTCGGCATCAGGGTTCGGTACCGGGACTTCCTCGGTCGGGCCGAGGGGAACACTTTGGAACTGGTAGCTTCGGTGCCTAGTCTTCCCCTCGGAGCGTCGGCCGCAGGGATTCCCGGTACCACCGTGGTCTCTCAGCCGGTACCCTCCGTAGAGTCTGGAGGTCCTGCTTTTGAGGCCATGAGGAGTGCGCTGGCCATGTCCTTGCCAGCTCAGCAAGTCTCTACCTCACCGTCCCTAGACTTGGGAACTGGTGCTTCTGGTGTGCTTCATTCCCATGACAGCGGAGCCCCAGGGCCTGAGGATACCCCCTTGGGGAGTTCCCTTCTCCCGGGAGGTCCTTCTGAATCCGCTTCGGATGAACCTCCAAGGAAGAAATTGTGCAAGAGGAAGCACGTTGACTCCCAGGACGAGTCTATCACTTCAGATACTGACCTCGATGATACGGAGGGGTCCCCAAAATCGTCTTTGGATGACGTTTCATTCTCAGATATCCTTGAGATCCTGAGACAGAGAGGCGATTGGCAATCCAAAACCCCTTCCGCGGAGGAGTCGGTATTCCTCAAGGCTTTTGGGGCCCAGCCCTCCGCCTCTTGGGTGTCTCCACCCTTCGATGAATTGCTAGATTTAGTTTCTCGAAGTGTGTGGGAACACCCTGATTCTGTGGAACCGGTGCCTGCCAGGCCTAACAAGTTCCTTTCAGCCCCTCCTCAGAAAGAATTTTTGACCAAAGGAGTTGCAGTAGATGCGATGGTGGTGGCATCTGCCACTCAGCAGGACGTGGCAGAGGCTTCAACGTCTGTTCACCCTCCTAATAAGGATTCCAGGAGCATGGATAGGTGCGGGGCGTGCCCTTTCTTCAGCGGCCTTTACCCTGCGGTCGCTGAATTATCTTTGTCATTTCACCAGGCTCCAAAGGGACCTCCTCAAAGAGTTAGGAGAGTCTCTTACGGGTAACCTTCCTGAGGCGTTAGCCCAGACTGTTGGCGCCCAGATGACTACCCTATCTTCGATAGTCAACTCGTCCATGAGGCTCATCTCATATGCGGCCGATGGGGCGAGTAGAGCAGCGGGAACAGGCGTGGCTCTTAGAAGACACGCCTGGTTACGCTTGTGTCCCTTTGCGGAGGCTTTTAAGTCTTCCTTCACCTACGCCCCTTTTGATGTGTCCTCCCTGTTTGGACCCAAGGTGAAGGACACACTGACTCGGTGCGAGCAGGAGGGCAAGACTTTGACTGCCGTGGGGGCCCGTTTTTCCGCTCCTTCTAGACCTTACCCCAAGGCCCAGAGAGGAGGGAAAATGTGGTTCAGGAAATCTCAAAGGTTTTTCCCTACTCCACCGAGTGATTCCCCCCCTCTAGAGGCAGAGGGGGGGGGAGAATTCAGGAAGACGTCGCCCCAGAGGCGGCAGAGGCCCCCGTAACTCTGGAGACCGCGATTCCTTTCGTGGTCCATCCTACGCTCCCCGTCCCTGAGACGTGGCCCGACTGTGCATCTCCGGAGCCAGTCGGGGGTCGTTTTGCGGAACACCCAAAGGCTTGGCAATCACCAAGGATCAGTGGGTGCTCCGAACCATAACCGGAGGCTATTTCATCCCTTTCATAAAACCCCCTCTTCCTATCAGGAAAATTCCGGATGTGCCACCCAGTCAGCGGGATCAAGCAGCGGTCGAGGTCTCAAAGCTGCTAAGAAAAGGGAGTCATCCAGCCTGTCCCCGCAGACCAGATCGGATCAAGAATTTACTCAAGATTATTTTTGGTGCCAAAAAAGACAGGGGACTTGAGGCCCATTTTGGACCTCAAATCATTGAATCGCTTTGTAAAGAAATCCAAGTTCCGAATGGTCACCCTTCAGTCCATTCTCCCGTTATTGGAGAAGGATGTCTGGATGTGCTCCATAGAGCTCAAGGACGCTTACTATCACATCCTGATAAGTCAAGAGTCCAGGAGTTACTTACGCTTCCGCCTGGGAACCAGTCATTTCCAATTCCGAGCTCTGCCCTTTGGTCTCACCACAGCCCCCATGGTGTTCACCAAGTGCCTGGCAGTAGTGACAGCTCACTTGAGAAGTCAAGGATTCCAAGTGTTTCCCTATCTAGACGACTGGCTCCTTACTGCCACCACCAAGCATCTATTAGTTCGGGCGCTCATGACCACAATCAGTTTGGGTCATTCACTAGGAATCACGTTAATTGGGAAAATCTGTGCTGCAGCCGTCTCAGCGTATTACCTTTATAGGCGCAGAGTTAGACACAAGAAAAATGCGGGCATTCTTGCCGATAGAAAGGATTCAGGTACTGCAGTCTCAGGTTCAAACCTTGTTACCCAGATCACGAGTTCAGGCCAGATTGATTCTGCAGTTATTGGGCACAATGGCCTCGACCATTCTTCTAGTCCCCTTAGCCAGGCTGCACATGCGGGTGCTGCAGTGGCTACTGTCGGTTCAATGGTCTTTTCAGGATCTCCCCTTGGACCATTTGGTCCAGATTACGGAAATTTGCCGTTGGGACCTACGTTGGTGGCTGCTTCGGTCCAACCTGGACCAGGGGAGACCCTTTGCCCTTCAGCCTCCTGTCGCCACGGTGACCACGGACGCCTCCCAAATAGGGTGGGGGGGCATTATCTGGACAGGTCTGTCCAAGGTACGTGGCAGGCTCACGAAGCACACTTACATATCAATATCCTGGAAATGAGAGCGGTGCTACTGGTGTTGCAAGCACTTCATCATGTTCTTCCCCGGGGTACCATTGCGATCCTATCCGACAACATGTCGGTAGTTTGGTACATAAACAAGCAAGGCGGAACCAGGTCCTACCCTCTTTGCCGAGAGGCCATGAGAGTGTGGCATTGGGAGATTTCTACCCAGCGTTTCCTAGTGGCAACGCACATTCCGGGGAAATGAGCTGAGCAGGACCCTCCTGTTGCCCCATGAGTGGTCTCTCAATGACAGGGTGGCTGCAAACATTTTCGCCAAGTGGGGCCTCCCTTGTTGCGACTTGTTCGCCAGCCCTCACAATGCAAAATGCAGGGAGTTCTTCACTCTGACTCCCTCTCAGGGGCAGATTCCCAGGGACGCTCTAGCTCACAGTTGGCCCTCCGGTCTACTTTACGCCTTCCCTCCGGTTCCCCTTCTCCCGAAGGTGATACAGAAGGCGATTTATCTAGGAAGCGACATGATTCTGATCGCTCCACACTGGCCTCGTCAGGTTTGGTTCCCCTTCCTTCTGAGGTATGCAGTGGAGGGCCCATGGCTTCTGGACCAGGTGCCTGACCTGTTAACTCATCAATTGGGTCAGTCTCATCCATCCCTCAGGTCCTTGAGGTTGGCCGCCTGGTTACTCCACTTCCAACCTTAGACAGAGATAACTCTCTTTCTCCAGACGTTATCCACATTTTGTCCTCTTCTCACAAACCTTCCACTACTAAACTGTATTCCAGCAAGTGGAAGAGGTTTGCTGTTTGGGCCCAGCAACGAGGTATAGATCCCCTTACCGCCCCAGTACCTCAGGTTTTAGAATTCCTAGCTTCTTTGTTTTATTTGGGCTCTTCAGTTTCCACAATCAAAGTCCAACTGGCGGCTATCTCGAATTTTCATGTCTCCTTTGAGCCTTCCTTAATGGCAAACAGGCTTTGCAAATCTTTCCTTAAAGGGTCGTGGCTCCTTCGGCCCCCAATAGCCCATCCTGTGCCTCCTTGGGACCTGAATATGGTCGAGCAGGCCCCTCTGTTCTAGTCCTCCTTATTTGACCTTTCACAAAGAGTATCTGTCAAGTTAAATCCCTCTTTCCTACCCAAGGTAGCATCCCCCTTATGCATTCAACAATCCTTGGAGCTTCCTGTGTTTTTTCCCAAATTCTCCAATAATGCAGAATATATTTTCCATCAGTTGGATGTTCATAGACAACTGCGTTTTTACTTAAGTAGGACCAATCAGACACGAAAGTCAGATCAGCTGTTCGTGTCCATTGCAGAAAATAGGTTGGGTCAACCGGTGGCTAAAACCACCATAGCCAAATGGATTAAAGATTGCATCTCCTTCATTTATTCACAGTCCGGCAAAGAGCTACCATTCCCAGTCAAGGCTCATTCTACCAGGGCAATGGCTACTTCTGTAGCATTCCACTCCAAGTTATCGATAGATGATATCTGTGCGGCCGCTACCTGGACTTCTTCGCACACTTTCATTTCTCATTACAAGATAGATGTGGCTTCTCGAGGTAGAGCTTCTTTTGGTTCCACAGTTCTCAGGAGTGTTTTCCAATGAACCACCCGGGAGTTAGGTGCTAGGGATGCTGTCCCATCAGTTATGAATGTAGGCGAGATAGGATCCCATTACATCTTTTAGTTATGTACTTACCATAACTTCGGATGTATGGGATCCATCTCGCCTACATTCATACGTACCCGCCCTCCTTCCCCTTCCCATTGGATTTAGAGGAAATGTTGCTACTACTGAGTTCTTTCTCTTGAAGGACTTTAGTTTGTTACAGTTGCTGTTATGTTTTCTGTGTCTAGATGTAGGTATGAAAACGAACAAACAAGATCTGGGGAAGCAGGCGTGGTGCATTCTGGGATAAGGGGTAGCCCAGCCAATTAGAGACTTCATTCTATTGTATAGTGGCCGAGTCGGAGCCGATGGATCGGCTCCGAACCCCATCAGTTATGAATGTAGGCGAGATGGATCCCATACATCCGAAGTTATGGTAAGTACATAACAAAGTTTAGCCATGCTGCTACCAAGCTAGTCCGGCTCTCTCCTCCGACACAAAGAAACACCTCAAAAGTCCCAGTCAAATGGAGAAACTTGTGAAGAATAAACACAACCAAATGGTGTAACTCACTGAAGCAGGTTGTAGAAACTCCCAAAGGATAAACAAGCAAGACGCCAATGAACGATAAACTGCAATTTTATTAAGCACAGCAATTCTGCTTTTCGTCGGCTCCCTGCACCAACTTCTTCAGATTTAAACCGAAAAAATGTATCACTGCTGAGACGAAAATCACTTGAAATTTTATTGTTGACACGTTAAAAAATTAAAATACTACACCAAACAACTGGATTGAGCGCTTTCTTCCCTCACATAGGGATTTCATCAGAATCAATGAGTGTTCCCATGTTCTTTCCTTTATAACCAACTGTGACATCACTAATGATTAATATTACAAGTTCATTAATATTAAATGGGTTTCTGACCAGTATTAAAAACATGTATAAAACATTTTTTGCAATAACATTTTAAATAAATATTTTCATAACGTACATAAATTATGTAAGAATTTTATATTACAAAATAATTTTAAAACCTTTTGA
Organism: Protopterus annectens; assembly: GCF_019279795.1. Taxonomy (NCBI): domain Eukaryota; kingdom Metazoa; phylum Chordata; order Ceratodontiformes; family Protopteridae; genus Protopterus; species Protopterus annectens. Next base: position 1,626,402,731 of record NC_056744.1, read on the forward strand.
TTTATTTACCAGATAGAGCTTTTCTGTTTAAAATAGGTTTGATAGAAATAATTTCATTCAAGCCGGGCTTTTGCCCAGCTTGTAACTTAATTTGCCACCATGTTTCTTCCTCTTCAATGTGGCTTCTATAATCCCCACCCCTAGGTTCCTGTGTAACTTTCTCTAAAATCCCAAAATTAAATTCTGTGAAACCATTACATATTGTGGAGTGTTTATACAGTGCATTGTTCAAATTCTTTGTGGCAATCTGATATGTATGTTCGTAAATCCTGTCCCTAAGCCTACTTTCTGTTTTTCCCACATAAAAGGCCAGACAGGATTTACAAATAGCCAAATACACTATTCCTCTGGTTATAGTGGACTTAGCACTGTTGGGTTCGTTTTTTTGTTATATTCTTCAGATTTAAAAAAAACATTGCGCGCTTATGCGCTTCCACTTTTAAAACCATTGCAAGTAGCAAACAAAATTAAACATACTACCCCAAGTTGTTACCTTAAAGAATAAGCTACATTCTAATAAGAACGCCAATAATAGATCTTGTCCCACTGAATTCATAACTAAAACTAGCTGATATAAAAATGGTGCCTATATATAGGCAACTGCATTAAATTATGTAAGAATTTTATATTACAAAATAATTTTAAAACCTTTTGATTTATTTACCAGATAGAGCTATGTTAAGTTGTCAATCTCGCCTTCATTCTTGCTTGATGGGTTCGGAGCCGATCCCTCGGCTCCGACTCGGCACTTGCTAAGCTCGAGAGTCACTTTTACCAGCTCGAGGCAGCCCCATATCCCATGATGCAAGGCGGTAAGTACCCAGATCTCGTTTGCCGCTTCGCTTATGAGGTTCTCCTTTTACCAGCTCCTGGTAAGTGATTCTCTTTATTGATATTAAAGCCCCTTTTTGTTAAAAAAAACCTTTTATTGTTAGTTATAAGTTAATTATTTAGATTTCCTGACAGAAAATCCCTGTCTCTTTTAATATTTTTTAGTCAAACTTTACCCATCCCATCCCCTCCCTGTTAGGGTGTGTGTGTGTTTGTTTTTAGGAATACCTTTTTGGTATTTTCTTTAATTTAAATTTTTGACTGGTGTGTGTGTGTGTTTTTTGTGAAGCACCATGTCAAAGGAGAGGGTCTCAGGTTTTAAGAAGTGTGACTCGTGCTGTCAGAAGATGTCTCTGACAGACGGTCACACTTCTTGCCTGTATTGCCTGGGGCCTCTTCACCTGCAGGACTCCTGTGCTATTTGTCATTCCTTCAGCCAGAGAGTCCTGCAGGAAAGACGCAACAAGCTGATACTTAGGGGCCTTCTTAAGCCGGAGGGCTCTCCGGCTAAGTCGGCTCCATCAAAATCAGCTAAATCTTCCAAGGCCCAGGCTTCTGTGTCTAAGCCTGCGGCCTCGGCTCCGACTCGTTCCGAGTCGAGATCGGCTCCGGCTGGAGCCGATTCTGACTTAACAAAGCCTTCGGCACCGATGGCTATCGGTGCCGAATCTGCATCGACCACTTCGGTGCCGGCTCCGATCGGTTCCGACCCCCATGTGGCACATGCATCGGTGTCGGCTCCGACACCGTTACTTTGGTGGCTGTATCGGCTCCGGCTGGAGCCGATACATCGAGGCTTCCTGTCGGCTCCGAGAAGTCGGCTCCGACAGGATCTATAGTATCGGTTCCGATGGCTCATTCCAGGAAGAGGTCGAGGTCTCCTTCCTTGGAGCCGATACTTTCGGCTCCGGCTTCACCTCTTCTTTCGGAACGGAGCCATCGGAGCCGATCTTCAAGGTCATCCAGACTGTCAGATCATGACCTAGAGAGAGTGGTCAGTAGATTACTTAAGTCACAGGTACTGGCCCAAATGTTACATAGTCCGTCTCAACAGACGACTGTTGGTCCACACCCCGTTACAGTTCCTCCTTCAACTCTACCCCAGAGCTTGGAGTTGGAGTCTTCGGGAATGGTTACTGCTACGGCTGGAGGACGGATACCCCCTTCTGTTCCTTCAGCCTCTACTCTTATCTCCTCTTCGAGACCTTCCTTAGAGGGATTCGGTGGTCGGGCTTCCATGGTCTCCTCCGAGGGGGTGAGTGGCATCGGACCCTTGTCCGAACCCGCTCTTTCCCTTGGAGCCTCGGCCTTGGTGAGCTCGGCTCCGACATCTGCCTCGGAGACTTCCCTTTCGGTGGTCCCTGGAGTTCCTAGCTCTTCGGAACGGGTTCTCTCGGACCTGCCTGGGAGTGGAGCATTCGAGGTGATGAAGAGTGTGCTGGCCACTGGTATCAGTCAGCAGTCTGTTCCGTAGCTCCTCCCTCTATAGTACCTGTTGACATCTCTGCCACTTCTCTTGCTACAGGACCCAGAGATCCTCCGCCTCAGGTTTCCCCATTGGGAATTTCCCCCTCTTCCGAGGATTCTCCTGATGCTTCGGGAGATCCTCCTAGGAAGAGGACTTGTAAGAGGAAACATGTAGACTCCCGAGTCTGTCACTTCGGATACTGACTTTGATGAGTCAGAGGGATCCCTAGATCCCCTCTGAGGATGTCTCCTTCTCAGACATCCTAGAACTCCTTAGACAGAGGGGAAACTGGCCCACCAACAATCCCTCTGAGGATGAGTCAGTATACCTAGAGGTGTTTGGATCTCGGCCCCCCACCTCCTGGGTGTCTCCGCCTTCCGACCCCTTATGCAGGTTATTGCACGAAGGCGTGGGCAGCTCCTGACTCTGTAGAGCCAGTCCCTAGGAGGCCTTCAAAATTTATCACTGCCCGTGTGACAAGCAATTCCTCACCAAGGGTGTCCCGCTGATGCCATGGTGGTGGCTGCGGCCACCAAAAGGAACTTGCAGATCCTTCCGTGCCCGTCCATCCTCCTAATAAGGACTCTAGGACCATGGATAGGTACGGTAAGCGGATGTTTTCCTCAGCGACCTTTGCTATGCTCGCTGAATTACCTATGTCACTTCACCAGACTCCAGAGGGATATCCTTAAGGAGCTGGGTGAAGTAGTTCAGGATCCTACAGCTGCAGGGGCTCAAGAAAAAATTGCTTCGCAGCTAGGAACCCTCAATTCCATTGCAAACTCCTCCATGCGGCTAATATCTTATGCTGCGGATGGAGCGAGTAGAGCCGCAGGTACAGGTGTGGCTCTTAGACGCCAAGCCTGGATGCGGCTATGTGATTTTGCGGATCCCTTTAAGGCGTCCTTCACAAATTCTCCCTTTGATGGGTCAGCTTTGTTTGGCCCTCAGGTGAAGGAAACCTTGACCAGGTGCGAACAGGATGGCAAGACTCTTTCTGCTGTTGAGTCCGTTTTCCACCCCTTCTAGACCTTATCCCAAAGGACAGAAAGGTGGGAAAATGTGGTTCCGTAAATCCCAAGGAGTCACGGATTCACGTGGTCAGTTTACCCCTAGAGGCAGAGGGGTAACAACAACAGACGCTCTAGAGGCAGAGGGGTCTGAAAACCAGGGAAACAGAGAGCCTCTCTGACAAGCCCTTTCAGCATCCCTGAGATGTTGCCCGGCTGTCCCTCCTTGGAGGCAGTCGGGAAGATTATCACTGTACCCAGAAGCCTGGCATTCCCTCACTCAAGACAGATGGGTACAGTCGATCATATCCAAGGGTTACATAATTCCTTTCGAGGAAAGTCCTTCCCTTCAAATTCCCTTCCAGATGTACCACCGGTCTAAGGGAAATTGCAGAGTTAGAAGTCTCAAAACTACTGCAAAAGAGCCATTCAGCCAGTTACAATAGACCATTCAGAGCCCGGAATCTACTCAAGGTTCTTTTGGTCCCCAAAAGACGGGAGACTGGAGACCAATATTGGATCTCAGCAGACTCAACAAGTCTGTCAGGAAGACAAGATTCCGAATGGTCACTCTTCAGTCAATTCTGCCCTTCTTACAGAAGGACAACTGGATGTGCTCAATAGATCTTCAGGATGCGTACTATCACATCAAAATTCACAGACGCTCCAGGAGATTTCTCCGCTCGGCTGGGGTCCAGTCATTTCCAGTTCAGAGCCCTGCCCTTTGGTCTCACTACAGCCCCCAGAGTGTTCACCAAATGCATGGCAGTGGTCACGGCTCACCTGAGACGTCAAGGATTCCAGGTGTTTCCGTATCTCGACGACTGGCTCCTGTCAGCCACTACCAGGCATCAGCTTATACAAGCCAGGGATTACACAATAAACCTTTGTTCTCATTTGGGCATCTCAATCAACTTGAAAAGTCATCCTTATCGCCCTGCCAGTCTATTACCTTCATAGGCAAACTTAAACACTGTTCGGATGTCAGCTACCCTTACAGATCAAAGAGTTTCAGACATTCAGAGTCATGTCAGGATCATTCTGGCCAACAAGAAAGTACAGGCCAGAATGGTTCTAAAGGTATTAGGTCTCATGGCTGCGGCCATTACTCTTCTTCCCTGGCTCGATTCTACATGCCTTCTTCAGTGGATGCTGTTCACACAATGGTCATACCAGCAACTTCCAATGCGTCACCAGATTCTGGTGACACAGACATGCAAAGAGCATCTTGCTTGGTGGATCACATCTCCTCAGGTTCACCAAGGCAGGTACTTTGTACCCCCATCCCCGATAGCCACTGTCACCACGGATGCCTCCCTGATCGGGTGGGGGGGGTCATTATCAGGGCAGGATGGTTCATGGGACGTGGCAGCCGTTCGAGTACCATCTGCACATAAATGTCCTGGAGATGAGAGCAGTGCTTTTAACGTTGCAAGCCCTCAACGACTTTCTTCCCGTAGGGACAATTGCAGTCCACACAGACAACATGTCTGTAGTTTGGTATATCAACAAACAGGGCGGAACCAAGTCCTACCCCTTGTGTCGAGAAGCGCTCAGACTATGGCAATGGGCGATCTCCTCTCATCGGTTTCTGGTAGCAACGCATATCCCTGGGAAAACCAACATTGTAGCGGACAGATTGAGCAGAGCTATTCTCATGCCTCACGAGTGGTCTCTCAAGCAATCTATAGCGGAAGAGATTTTTCTGGAATGGGGTCGCCCATGTTGCGATCTTTTGCTACTCCCCAAAACAGCAAATGTCCAGACTTCTTCAGCCTCTTCCTCTATCAGGCCATCCCCAGAGACGCTCTGACCCAGGATTGGCCCCAGGGACTTCTTTATGCCTTCCTCCATTTCCTCTGATCCCTCAGGTTATCCAGAAAGCTACCGCTTTGAGAGCCAAATTGATTCTCATTGCCCCTTACTGGCCTCGACAAGTTTGGTTCCCGTTCCTCCATCATCACCTTTTGGTGCAGCCGTGGCATCTGGACCCAGTGCCAGATCTTCTGATACACCAATCGGGTCAGCTGCACCGGTCAATCCCTTCTCTCAACCTCACAGCATGGTTGCTCCACTTCCTTCCTTAGCCAGGCTTCCTTTGATCTCTAACCCAGTTAGAGACATCATAGTAGCTTCGCTAAAATCCTCTACCAGGAGGATTTATACAAGCAAATGGAAACGTTTCTCTTATTGGGCTAAGGCCAAGAATATCGATCCTTTACTGCCCCTGTTCAGGCAGTCCTGGACTTCTTAGCAGAGATTTTTCATGCAGGCTCCTCTTCTTCCACAGTCAGAGTTCAATTGGCTGCTATTTCCAATTTTCATGTCGGGATAGCAGATCATAATATTATGTCCCATAGGCTCTGCAGGGCCTTCTTGAAAGGAATTTTCCTACTAAAACCTCCAATCAGGAATCCTCCTCCTCAGTGGGATCTAAATTTAGTGCTGACATCCTTGATTCTTCCCCTTTCGAGCCAGCTGCTTCTTGTTCCCTGAAATATCTTTCTTGGAAAACTTTATTCCTAGTGGCTATTACATCGGCCAGGAGGGTGTCTGAACTTCATGCTCTTTCAGTTCGACCCCCCTATTTGGTTTTTCACAAAGACAGAGTATCTTTGAGAACTAACCCAACCTTTTTGCCTAAGGTCGCTTCAAAGAACAATTTGAATCAATCCATTGATCTCCTGTATTTTTCCCTAACTATTCAGATAGAGCTGAACAAAAGCTACATTATCTTGATGTCCACCATCAACTTAGATATTATTTGGACAGAACAAAAAAATTTAGAAAATCTGATCAACTTTTTGTTTCCTATGCGGATAATAAAAAGGCCTTCCTGTTTCTAAAGTGACTTTGTCTAGATGGCTTTCTTCGGTCATCTCTGAAATTTATCTGCTCAGGGGAAAACAGCTGTGCTCAAAACCTAAAGCACATTCAACTAGGAGCTTAGCTACTTCTACAGCTTTTCAAGCTAGACTTCCTTTAGACACTATTTGTGCAGCGGCCACTTGGGCCACTCCTCACACTTTTGTTTCCCATTACAAATTGGACTTGGCCTCCAGGGACAGAGCCAGTTTTGGCTCTACAGTCCTCAAGAGTTTGTTCCATTGAGCCACCCAGGATAGAGGTGCTAGGGACGGTCCCATCAAGCAAGAATGAAGGCGAGATTGACAACTTAACATTAAGTTATGTACCTACCATAACGCGTTCCATGTTAGTTGTCTTCTCGCCTTCTTTCTTCGACCTCCCTCCTTCCCCTGGCCTGGACAGACCTTGTTATAAGAAACTGTTATGCTGAAGACCATTCAGACCTGGTCCTTCTTCCATCTGTAAGTTTTTTCTTTCTTCCTTTGGGAAGTATTTTATGCTTGGTGCTATTGCCCTTTGTCATCAAACGAGATCTGGGTACTTACCGCCTTGCATCATGGGATATGGGGCTGCCTCGAGCTGGTAAAAGTGACTCTCGAGCTTAGCAAGTGCCGAGTCGGAGCCGAGGATCGGCTCCGAACCCATCAAGCAAGAAAGAAGGCGAGAGAAGACAACTAACATGGAACGTTATGGTAGGTACATAACTTCTTATTTCTGTTTAAAATAGGTTTGATAGAAATAATTTCATTCAAGCCAGGCTTTTGCCCAGCTTGTAACTTAATTTGCCACCATGTTTCTTTCTCTTCAATGTGGCTTCTATAATCCCCACCCCTAGGTTCCTGTGTAACTTTCTCTAAAATCCCAAAATTAAATTCTGTGAAACCATTACATATTGTGGAGTGTTTATACAGTGCATTGTTCAAATTCTTTGTGGCAATCTGATATGTATGTTCGTAAATCCTGTCCCTAAGCCTACTTTCTGTTTTTCCCACATAAAAGGCCAGACAGGATTTACAAATAGCCAAATACACTATTCCTCTGGTTATAGTGGACTTAGCACTGTTGGGTTCGTTTTTTTGTTATATTCTTCAGATTTAAAAAAAACATTGCGCGCTTATGCGCTTCCACTTTTAAAACCATTGCAAGTAGCAAACAAAATTAAACATACTACCCCAAGTTGTTACCTTAAAGAATAAGCTACATTCTAATAAGAACGCCAATAATAGATCTTGTCCCATTGAATTCATAACTAAAACTAGCTGATATAAAAATGGTGCCTGTATATAGGCAACTGCATAAAAAAGAAACAATAAGGCAAATACCAGCATTTCGATGGCCTTACTTTTAAACATTATACAATGTTAAAACTATGCAATACTAAAAAAATATGCAAGGCTAAAAAATATAATGTTAAGGAATACAGTATTCAAAAGACATTCATTCCCTCTCCATATATGCGGCATGTAATACAAAAAAACACACACAATGCCAGGGCCAACTAAGTCAGCTGGTCAAACACCCATAACGTACCCACCAGTTAACCCGACCTTTCTAGACTCCTCAACTTGAGGGCACAGCTAATAGATAACATACTATTAAGGCCGGGATAATGATAGGTTTCCAGTCTCAACTGCCACAATAACTCCTTCATTTCTAATTTCAGGGATTCAATCCCCCCCAAATTGTCATGGCTTAAATGGTCAATAACCATAATGATGAAGCCATGACCAGGATTGTCATAGCCATGCTGCAAGGTTCAGAATTTGGAGCTGACTGTGCAGAATTTGGTAGTTCTGCTGAGACAAGAGGTGACGTATATGAAGCAAGTACAACGGAGGAAGGTGTGACATATTCCTTAGAAACGGGTACCAGTGCTGGCGAGGCCAGTCCGAAGCAATCAGAATCATTTTTGGTTTTTCCTGTCTGACTTTTAGTAAGACCTTGGAGAGCAGAGGCAGAGGGGGAAGGCATAGAATGATAGGTTTTTCCAGCTGAAGGGTAGAGCATCCAATTTCCATGCTTGTGAGGAGTTCTTGTGCAGAATTTGCCCAACTGATAGTTTTGGGGAGAGGCAAATAGATCTATATGTGGGCTCCCCCATTTTCGTGTCAACATGTTGAAAATTTGTGGATCCAGTTTCCATTCGTGTGGGTCCATAAGATTTCTGCTTAGGTCGTCTGCCAGAGTATTTTGCTTTCCTGGTAGGAATTGAGCTTGAAGATGTATTTGGTAAATCAAGGCTGTGTTCCACAAGGCCATGGCTAGTCTGGAAGAGGGTAGGAGTGGGTACCCCCCTGCTTGTTTATGTACCACATCACTGTGGTGTCGTCCATCTTTATCAGTAGTTGTCCTGGATGAAGGAAGTCCTTGAAGGCTGTCAGTGCATTCTGTACAGCTAGCATTTCTTTCTGGTTGATATGTAGATGCATTTGTTTTGGGCTCCATTTGCCCCGAATGCATCTCCCTGTGAGGTGGGCCCCCCAAGCATAGTCTGATGCGTCTGTAGTTAGGGTTTGGGTGGCAGGGGGTAGAATGAATGACAGTCCCTTGTTTTGGTGACATGCCTCTGCCCACCAAAGGAACTCCTGTTGCAGGGAATGAGAGGAATAATTGTTTCCAGGCTGTGAAAATGTTGACTCCATAAGCTTTTTAGGTACCAGTGAAGTTTCCTCATATGCAGTCTCGCATATGGAATTAGTAGAATGCATGCTGCCATGAATCCCAAAGCCTGCAGAATTTGTCTTGTAGATGGCTGGGGTTTTGTTGCCACTTGTTTGAAGTATGTTGTCAATTGAATTTGTCTGGCATGAGGTAAGCCATCTGGGCAGTTGTATTCAAGCTTGCACCCAGGAATGTATTTTTTTGAGAGGGTATCAGTTGTGATTTCTTTTCGTTTATGGTGTACCCTAGGCATGCTAGAAGCCTTTTTACAAATGCCAGATGCTGAAGAAGCGTGTCCTTGTCCTCTGCCTGAATGAGACAATCGTCCAGATACGGATAAATTTGAATGCTTCTTTGTCTGCAAAATGCAATTACTGGTGCCAGGCACTTTGTAAAGACCCAGGGCACAGGAGATAAGCCAAAGGGCAGTGCAGAGAACTGGTAATGCAAATAGCCTGCTTTGAAGTGGAGGTATCTTCTGCAAGATTCCCTGATTGGGATATGCAGGTATGCATCTTTTAAGTCTAGAGTTACCAACAAGGCATTCTTGCCTAGCATAGGCAGTAGCTGTTGTAAAGTCAGCATTTTGAATTTTGGAATGTCCAGGAACGTATTTAGAATGGATAAGTCCAGAATTGGACGCCATGATTTGTGTTTTCTGGGTACCAGGAAAAGTCTTTAATAAAATCCTTGTCCTTTTTCCTTTACTGGTACTGGATGAATAGCCCCCATATTCATGAGGGACATGACTTGTTTCTGGGCCTCTGCCACTGATTTGGTGGCAGATCTGGCCATCCGTTTGGAATTGGCAATGTGTGAAAATGAAATCTGTACTCCTGGGATACTATATTTAAGATCCACTTGTCCTGGGTTATTAAATGCCAATTTTGAGCATGAAGTGCTACTCCCCCCCCCCCAAAGGGGCTGCCAAAAGATAAGTGCTTGGAAAAGGCAGAGGAAAGTCATTGAGACTGTTTACTGTAGGGTTGTGCTTTACCTCCTGACTTGGAGGTGGAGGCACCCCATTCTTTTGACCTGTAAGATCCTTGTGACTGATATCTGGGGCCTTTGGAGCATCTGGGTTTGCCCTGAGCGGCTCTGTTGGACACAGGAAAGGACCAATTCTTATTAAGTCAGTGTCGAATGAACCTGGGTGGCTGCACTTGCAAGAAATCTTTTACAGTTTACATAGATTTAGCTTTGTCTTCCATCTTTTTTAAAACCTCTTCTGCCTTATTACCAAACAGACTGTTCTGCTGTAAAGGAGCATCCAACAATTTAGCTTTAACATGATCAGGCAGATTTTGCTCCTTGAGCCAAGCATGCCTTCTTATCACAGATCCAGTTACGGCGGCCCTGCAAGAGGCCTCCAAGGAATCAAAACCACACTGCAAAGTATGCTTTCCAGCCTGTTCTGCTGAATGCAATAAATCCTGTAACTCTATTTTCCACACAATCAGAAATCATCATTTTCTCTTTCAGTAAGATCATAACATGCTGTTGATATTTAAGCACATGAAACTGGCAGTTTAAAGCCCTGAATGCCAAGGTTGCAGTCGTATAAACCTTCTTTCCCCATCTATCCAGCGCCCTGGATTCTCTAGCTGAAGGTGTAGGATTTTGGCTGTAGAAGCCTTAACACCCTTGGGACCCTGAGAAATATTTTCAGGGTCAGCAGCAGGATTTTTGTAAAGAAATTTGTGGGAGTCAAGAACACTGTAATTTCTGTATAGCTTACTAGGAGCTGGAGGTAGGGAATCAGGAGCCATGCTTGATTCTGAGAGAACATCATCAACAATGTCTAATACAGGAGGTATTGCCAAAGGCCTATGCTGAGGAAGAAGAAAAAAATCCCTGGATTCTGAGAAGTCCTGACTCTCCCAATGAAAATGTTCCCTTAAAGTATGCAAAGTCTCTCCAAAAGAGTAATCCTCAGGAGGAGAAGCAGAATGGATGCATTCCTCTGCATCAGAGTCCTCATAAGGTGGGATAGAAAATTCCTGATCAGAAGAGGAATCAGAAGAAATGGAAACCTGATCTGAAGATTCATAATCAGTGCCTTGCCTAGGCTTCTTAGTGGGGGGGGTTGGGTTGGGAACCCCTGATCAAGGTAATTAAATCCTCAGCCATTTTGATCATTTGTTTTTTTAGGCATAGGGGCCTGAGCACGTGGCTCATGCGTCGGTTTTTTAGATATAGAAGTAGGTTTTGGCCTTGTTTTTGATGATGGCGTTGGTTTAATATACAAATGTTGAGGCCTCAGAAGCCGGTGCCTACTCAGCGGCTCCGGACCCATCCAAGGGAGAGACATCTACAGGTTCAATACTTGCAGAATCTCACGGCATACTGGACTCCGAATGGGTCTCGGTAGAGGCCTGCGACTCAAAAGTAGCAGGCATCAGGGGCTGCAAAAGCGCCTCACTGAGTACCGGCGACTGGCTTAGAAGAAGCTTTGTCGTCGGTTTTGGACCACGACGGTCTGTCTCTGTCTTTTTCCTTGCGTTTTCTGTGAATTCCGGTAGTTGGATTGCTAACAGACGACATTTCAGGATAGTTAAATCTTTAACCAAAGTATTTAGAAGCAAAAATATACAGACGCTTAATAGTGCGTAGGTTAAATTTAGCACAAAACCGACAGCAAGGCATGTTGTGATCAGGGCCTAGGCAAGGAATACAGTACAAATGAAAATCCTTATGAGGTATTTGCTTCCCATAAGTAATGCAATTATTAACTTTTACTGACATCGGTAAGGAGCATGAAAAAGTTTACCCAAAGGGGTACTTAGCTTTAGTTTGAAGACTTTGGTTCTGAAACTCGGAAACGAAAATTTCAGGAGTTGGCTGACTGGCACTTGCGAACTGCTTCTGCTTCGGGCACCGCGCAGCAAGAAAGACGGATTAAAATGGCGTTGGCTGCATGTTTTATACCCCTGACGACCTGACGTCATGGAAGAGGAGACGGCAACCGACGCAGGACCCAAGACTTTGTTATTCAGGCCGACTGAGGGCAACCTGCCAGCAGATTACCGACATGTAATGACTGCAACAGTGAAACACGAAGAACATCAATCAAATGCTCTCTATGATAGCCAACTTGGATTATGAGCAAACACACAAACAACCGGTGAATCATATAATTAAGCAGATTTCCGTAAGACTAAAAATATGCTCATAGACAACTTCATTGGAGAAGAATTATACCAGTACTTTAGAACTGATAGTCCTGTTCCATATGTAATATATGGAGTACCTAAAGCCCATAAATAGTACAGTTTTGTACCTACCATAAATGTAGATGTTCGAAGATCCACATTGCTGCAGTCCTTACACTTGGGTAGTCCGCTGTCCTCGGTCGGCCCGAATATCAAAGTATTAGGCTGACGTTGGTCAAGGCGCTTAAGACTGACATCAGGACGTCAGGGTACAAATGCGCATGACCGACGTCATATCCTCAGTCTTTTCTTGCCCCAGATGTCAGAAGACCCTAAAAAGAAAGGTCAAAACCAAAAGACAGCAAAAAACAACCAACCACCCTTGCACTAATCATATGTACAATATATACAATATCCACAATATTCACAACCCAACCCACACAACCGCCTCTAACTACAGAGGGGAAGGAGGGAGGGTAAATTGGACTGCAGCAATGTGGATCTTCGAACATCTACATTTATGGTAGGTACAAAACTGTACTATGTTCTTCATCTCACACTGCTGCAGTCCTTACACTTGGGTAGAATCCCAAAGCAGAGGTAAGGGAGGATGGCAAAACTATAAAGCAGTAGGAGCTGCCAAAATGCCCTGTAAAATTGCAGTGGCAAAACCAGCCCTAGATTTAGAGTAAAGTGGAAGGAGGTAATGCTTAGAGAAAGTATGCACTGAACTCCAAGTAGCTGCCTCCAAAATATCTTTAGTTGCCACCCCTTAAAAGCTGTAGAAGTGGCAGTAGCCCTAGTGGAATGAGGCCTAATCCCAGCTGGAATCTCCTTACCATGATGGGAATAACAGAAAGCAATACAAAACCCAATCCACTTAGAAATAGTTTGTTTTGACACAGGCTTGCCCTGAGAACCCAAAGCAAATGAAACAAATAACTGCTGAGACTGCCTGAACCCTTTAGTTCTGCTCAAATAATATCGCAACTGCCTGTGTATATCCAAAGTGTGCAAAATCTTTTCCCTTTATTTTGGGGTTTGCATAAAAAGTAGGCAAATGAATAGTTTGGTTTAAAGCCACACTAGAAACCACTTTAGGCATAAAGGAAGGATTAGTACGTAAAGATACTCTATCCTTATGGAAAATTAAGAAAGGCTCAACCGCCATAAGGGCCTGTAATTCAGAAACCCTTCTCACAGAGGTAATGGCCAACAAAAAAGCAGTCTTCCATGATAAATATTTCAACTCAGCAGTAGCTGCAGGCTCAAAAGGTTGTAGAGTGAGTTTCTCCAACACAAAATTGAGATCCCAAGCAGGAGTAGGAGCTCTACGTGGGGGTCTTATATTCTTTGCCCCTCAAAGGAATTGCTTAAACAAAGGCTGAGAAAACAATGGTGGGTCACAGTCATAGTGAGCAGAAATTGCTGCAGCATGAACCTTAATAGAAGAGAAGGACAAACCTTTGTCCAGTAACTCAGCAAGATATTGAAGAGCCACACTTAAATTAGGCTTAGAAACATCAAATTCCTTTGCTGCACTCCAAAACAAAAATCTCTTCCATTTATCTGCGTACACTTTCCTTGTACTAGGCCTTCTGGCCTCCAAAATAACCTTCAAAACTTGCTGTGGAAGCTGAGACCCTCCAGGGTTTAAAACAGAATATGCCAGGCTGTTAGGTGAAGAGAGTGAAGTTTGACATTGAGTAAATGACTGTTCTCCTGAGACAGCAGGTGAGGAATCAAGGCAAAGGCCATGGAGGCTCCGTACCAGACTTCTCAGTAATGGGTACCAGTGCTGTCGAGGCCAATCTGGAGCTATTAAAATCATCTTTGGCTTGTCCTGTCTGACCTTTAGAAGTACCTTTGGGAGGAGAGGCAGAGGTGGAAAGGCATACACATGAAGATTGCTCCAATTGAAAGAAAGAGCATCCACTTTCCAAGCTGTGGGATGAAACCTTTTGTGCAAAACTTTGGCAGCTGGTAGTTTAGTGGAGAAGCGAACAGATCTATGTCTGGAGTTCCCCATGACACTGTCAATTTCTGAAATACATGAGGATCCAATTTCCACTGTGGGGATCCATAATTGTCTGCTCAAAACATCTGCGAAGGAGTTCTGTGCGGCGCGCAGAAACCTTGCCTGAAGATTTATGTGTAAACTGAGGGCAGTCTCCCACAAAATCATTGCTTGTCTGCATAGAGGATAAGAATGTGTTCCCCTTGCTTGTTGATGTACCACATGACAGTTGTGTTGTCTGTTAGAACCAACACCTGCCCTGGAAGAAGTAAATCCTTGAAAGCTATTAATGCAAATTGGACTGCTAACATCTCCTTCAAGTTGATATGTAGATGTTGTAGTCTGGCAGGCCACGTGTCTTGTATCCACTTTCCATTTAGATGAGCTCCCCAAGCTTTGTCTGAGGCATCTGTCGTTAGAATCTGACTCGCCTCTGGCCGGGTCACAGAGAGTCCCTTGTTTAGGTGACATTCCTGAGCCCACCACAAAAATTCCTTTTGAATGCAAGGTATTATCTGAATGACAGTGTCCATATCTTGGCAGTGCTGTGTCCATACATTTTTGAGATACCATTGTAGCTTCCTCATATGCAGTTTGGCATTGGGAAGCACCAGAATACAAGATGCCATGAACCCCAAGGCTTGAAGGACTGTCCTTGCAGTCAGCCTGGACTGATGAGACAACTGATGGAAGTAAAGGGAAAGATTCTTTTGTTTGTCCGGGGTCAAAAAGGCCATCTGGGATGCTGTATTCAGTCTCACACCCAGAAAGCACATGTCCTGAGAGGGTACTAGACTGGACTTTATTTCGTTCACAGAATACCCCAGGCATCTTAGCACTGCTATCACATATTGCAAATGATGAAGAAGTTTGTCCTTTCCTTGGGCCAGAATCAGGCAATCGTCCAAATAAGGATAGATCTGTATTCCTTTTAGCCTGAAGAAAGCTATCACTGGAGCCAGAACCTTCGTGAACACTCTGGGCGCAGTAGATAAGCCAAAGGGCAATGCAGAGAACTGATAATGAGAAGTCCCAGCTCGAAAACGCAGATACTTCCTGCAACTTAGCCTGATAGGAACATGAAGGTAAGCCTCCTTGAGATCCAGAGTCACCATCCAGTGATCTTTGCCCAGCAGAGGTAAAAGCTGTTGTAACGTCAACATTTTGAACTTGGGAATGTCCAGATAAGTGTTGAGGATAGATAAATCCAAAATTGGTCTCCACGTGTTCCCCTTCTTTGGTACTAGGAACAGGCGAGAATAAAATCCTAGGCCCACTTCTGGCAGAGGGACCGGCTGTATGGCCCCTATTTGAAGCAGCAGAGAAATTTGTTTGTGAGCCTCTCTTCTTTGCTGAGGAGGAACGTCTGGCATGCCTTTGAAAGGAGGCAAGGTATGGAAATAAAACTTGTAACCTTGGTGTATGATATCCAATACCCATCTGTCCTGGGTAATTAAACTCCAATTTTCCTTGAAGAGTGCCAACCTTCCTCCCAAAGGCGCTGCCAGACAAGAAGGCTCTGGCAGCTGGAAAGGTAGGTCATTGGGCCTGTTTACGAAAGGACTGGCCCCTGCCCTCACCCGAAGACTGTGCAGGTGAACTCCCTGTTCTAGGTCTGAAAGAGCCCTGAGCTCTGCCCCTACCACGCCTAGATCTTCCCATAGACTGTGAATCATAAGAAGGGTACGTCCACCCCTTAGCAGGCCAATTCCTACTAAACTTCGGAGGCTGAACTTGCAAAAAATCTTTAACAGCCTGCATAGACTTAGCCTTGTCTTCCATTTTCTTTAAGACTGCCTCCACAGGTGAACCAAACAACACATCAGACTGTAAAGGAGCATCTAAAATCCTTGTCTTAACATGGTCAGATAAATTCTGATCCTTCAGCCAGGCGTGCCTGCGAAGAACTGACCCAGTGGCAGCCACCCTAGACGAGGCCTGTACAGCATCAAAACCACATTGTAAAGAATGCTTACCCACCTGTTCAGAAACATGTACCAAATCTTGTAATTCTTTACACTCAATGCCTTCCGCCAGAGCATCTACCTTAGTCTTCAATTGAGAAAGAAGATAGTTTTGATATTTCAACATGTGAAACTGGCAATTCAAAGCCCTCATAGCTAAGGTGGAAGAAGTATAGACTTTCTTTCCCCATCTATCCAAAGCTCTGGCCTCTTTATCTGGAGGAACCGGATTTTTTACAACAGAGGCCTTGACGCCCTTAGGTCCCTGACTAACAGTTTCTGGGTCCGCCCTAGGACTCTTATAAAGATATTTATGAGCTTCAGGCACCCTGTAATACCTGTCCGGTTTAACAGGAGCAGGAGGCAAAGAATCAGGATTAAATGAAGCCTCTGCAAACACATCTTCCACAACATCCAGAACAGGTGGTATAGCCAAAGGCCTATGCTTGGGTAAAAGCAAAAATTCCCTAAGCCTTTTCCTGGAATCAGAGAAGTCCTGACCTTCCCACTTAAAATGTTCCCTCATGGAATGAAGAGTCTCTGAAAAAGAAAAATCCTCTGGAGGAGAAGCAGAAGGAGTAGAATCATCCACATCAGAATCAGAATAAGGAGAATACTCCTGCAAGTCTTCAGCCGAAGACTCTGAAACATCCAAGCCTGCTCAAAACTCCCCAACTCTGGTTCCACCCTAGGCCTCTTATCAGGAGGGGCAAAGAACCTCTAATCAAAGTAATTAAATCTTCTGCCATTTTAAGCATGTGCTTCTTGGGCACAGATCCTGATGAACTAGGAGTGACACCAACAGAAGCTAAACCTGGCCTGCCTCTGGGAGAAGCCTTGGAAACAGAAGGAGAGGGCCTAACCACGCTAGGAAGGGAGGGAGTACAGTAACCTGAGAAGCCCCTTCAGCCTGACCTGCCTCCTGAGAGGCCACATCCTGCAATATCAAAGTCTCCCCTGGGACTCCAGAGAAGCCTCCGGGAACCACCGGTTCCACTGAAGCCTCTAAAGAACCGGCGTCCGCACGGACGACTCTTCTTGCCTGGGTTTAGCTGCTTTGTCTTTGCGCTTCTTGAAGAAGCGGGCCGGAGCATCCGACGGCATATTATAATTGCACCGCTTCCAAGACCAACCTGGCACAATCTAACCTTCGCTAATAGTGCGCTTATTGAACCTAGCACAAAAGCGACACCCAACAACGCCGTGCTCAGGCCCCAAACAAGGAATACACAAAGTATGATAATCTCTATGCGGTATCTGTTTCCCACAAGAAATACAGTTATTCACTTTTTCTGACATCCGGTAAACCACTGAGGCAAGAAAAAACTAAAATATTCTAACGGGTACTTAGCCAACTTTGACTCGGTCTGAAACTCCGAATTCGAAAAATTTCAGAACGCCGAACGGCACTTGCAACGCTGCTTCTGCATCGGACCATGCGGCAAAAAAGACTGAGGATATGACGTCGGTCATGCGCATTTGTACCCTGACGTCCTGATGTCAGTCTTAAGAGCCTTGACCGACGTCAGCCTAATACTTTGATATTCGGGCCGACCGAGGACAGCGGACTACCCAAGTGTAAGGACTGCAGCAATGTGAGATGAAGAACATCCCTTGTATTTCCCCAGCTAAGACCAACAGTGTCAGCAAGAGGATGGGTGAAAGAGCCCTTATTGAGCTACATTGACAACTCAAGAAATATTGACATGTAACAGTTACCATTATCAAGGACTCAACTGATTTCATTTCCCATCTGTCAGAACGGCTTATGTCACACCCAGCAAAAGACTGTTTTCTTGTTACATTAGATGTAGACTCATTGTTTACAGTTATTCCCAATGAGATAGGAATTTGAGTTGTTAAACATTTACTGGAATTCTCTGATTATACAGTGTCACATTAATGTTATTTGTGAATTATTGGACACTGTACTTACCAATAACAAAACGAAAAAATACCAATAACAAATTTTTATATTAAAAGAAGTTTTACAAACAGGCAAGAGGTGTGCCGATGGGTACCCCAGTCACCAGCACTTATGCCACCATTGTAATGTACCAATGGGAGAAACAACATATAGTTAGTGAAAATAATCCCTATCTCAGGGATGTGAAATTTTATACAAGGTTTGTGGATGACCTCTTCTTACTATGGTAAGTACACTAGAAGATTTCAGGAAATTTGAGTCATACGTCTCTACAACCACTGATTTCTTAAAGTTTAAATGTGAAGTATCCTTTCATACAATTAATTTCCTTGACATAACCCTAAACAAACTTCATACTGGTCAGACACATACTACTACATACAGAAAACCATCCAGGAAAAATACATACTTACATAAAACCAGCTTACACCCATTGCATATCTATCCAAGCATTGCTAAAAATCAACTTGTTAAAATACCTAAATTAAATACAAATAATTCACTAATGGAACAGCAACTTAAAAGGACTTCTTCAGAATTCATACAGAGAGGTTATAGGAAACAAATTAAAACAAAAACAAGACATTATAAACAAGTAAGGAAACCTCCATAAAAAACTTCTCCAAAGCCAACTTCATGCTACTCAAGTCAGAAGTGACAAACTTCAGGACACCCATGCAGATGGGAACTGAAAGTTCGACTGCTGAATCCTACACTAAGGCACTGTACGAGTACATCCACTCATGCATGAATCATGCCATCCCAAATAGAACCAAAAAAAAGGAAGCCAATCTGGTGGTCCCCTGCCATAAACAAATTTTACAACAAAAGGAAGAAACTGTTGCAGAAAAGAGGAAAATTCCAGGATGCAAAAAAATCCCTTATCAGCCTCAGTAAGAAACTGAGATCCCTCATAAAATCCTCCAAAGCTAGTTACAAAAATAAAACTGTCAAAGATTCCAAAGACATCCAACAAGGCATTCTATGACTATGGCAAAAATCTAAATGGCAATGCTCAGATCTGCTCTGAGCTATAACAGAATGGCATTAAATATACTGATCCCAAGGATATTGCCAATATCCTAGCAGATCAATTCAGTGCCAACTTCATCCCCCTCTCACCCCCTACGGCCCATCCCAATACTGGAAGATTGCCAGATTCAAGTAATAACGGCCACACAGGTAAAAACACACTCTCCAAAGCTAAGAATACAGCATCCATGGAACCAGATGACATCCCGGGCTGTATACTACATGAACTACAAAATGAACTGGCACCTCAACTAAGTGTCATGTTTAATCATAGTCTCTTCTCAGGCTTCGTGCCCACTGAGTGGTGCACAGCTACAGTTATCCCACTCCACAAGGGGGGAAACACCTTGGATCCCGGGAACTACTGCCCCATCAGTCTGACGAGCCTGATCTGCAAGGCCATGGAACATATCATGGAACTTATAAACAAAGACATTGGCAACCTTCAAACACTGGTTTGGGTTCGTGAAGGGCTGGATCTTGTCTCCTGAACCTGAGTGACTTCTTCGAATCAGGATAAGGTGGTCCACACAGCCTATCTGGACCTCGCTAAGGCCTTTGACACCATCCCCCACTCTGGAATCATAGACAGACTTACTAAGCTGGGCATTAATCCCTACGTAACTCGATGGGTTGCCAACTGGCTTACTGACAGAACCCACACTGTAAAAGTAACCGACCCCAAATCCAGCTCCAGACAAGTGAGAAGTGGAGTACCTCAGGGTTCAGTCCTGGAACCTCTCTTGTTTGGCATCTACTTCTCTGAAGTACAGGCCAACACTAAGGGACTCTGGCTAACAAAGTTCGCAGGTGATTGCAAACTGGGAGCTATTACTGAATCCCCAAATGATTTGGCTACTCTACAAAAGGACCTAACAAAACAGATGCTTGGTGCCAGAGCCATGGGCTCAAGCTCAATGCCAATAAATGTATAGTTATCCCCTTTGTGAAAAAACAAGTACCCGTGAATTACCACATAGGTGGTAGTGCACTAAACACCGAAAGTGTGATGAGACTTGGGGACACAGGTGGACAGTGGTCTCACCTTCGATAACCACATCGCCACAACAGTCAGGAAATCCTTCTATGTGGCACACCTCATCACTAAGGGCTTTTCATCCAGAAAAAAGGAGGTCATTGTTCCACTGTACTCATCCCTCATTAGACCCATTATAGAATACAACACCCTGTTTGGTATGTACCTATCAAGACATATGAAACAACTGGAAAGGCCACAGAAATATCTAACTAGAAGAATCACAGGCCTAAAGCAGATACCCTACGCTGACCGCCTTAAAAACTCCAGCTATACTCTGTTGCATATCGTCTACTCAGCTGCGATCTCTGCTTAACATACAAGGCCATGTCAAACCCAGAGCTGTTGGTCATGCTACACTTAAAGAAATCCCAATCCCTCAGAGCCACATGCTCCAGGGATCCAAGCCTTGTCATCACAATAAACGAAACATGCTGGAGGGATAGGTTCCTGACACAGAGACTCCCCACACCCTGGAATAGACTGCCCATACAAGTAAGTTGTGGACTCTGAATTTTTGAATTTACTGTTTATTCCTGCTCATGGTTCCAGTTACTTTTTTGTTTTGCAATGTCCTGGAGATGACAGCAGTCCTCCTAGTGCTGCAGGCCTTCCCATGACTTTCTTCCTACTGTGATTCAGACGGACAATAGGTCAGTGGTCTGGTATATCATCAAACAAGGGGAACCAGGTCTTACCCCCATTGTCGAGAAGCTATGAAAGTATGTCAATCGGTGAACTCATCCAATCATTTTCTGATAACGCACATTCCGGGCAAACCCAACATGACTGCAGAAAAGTTAACCAGGTCTATTCTAATACCTCACGAATGGTCTCTCAACATGAAGGTGGCAGAGAGGATTTTCCGCCGAAGAGGCCAACCATACTGCGATCTCTGCATCTCCCCTCAACAAGTGCAGCAGGTTCTGTGCTCTGATCGTGCCCCTCAGAGAGATGCTCTACTTCTCGCTTGGCCCTCTGGGCACCTGTACACTTAACTACCTACTCCCCTCATTCCTAATTTTCTCCATAAAGCATCTCAATTGACGAGCATAGTTATCCTCACTCCACCTTATTGGTCTTGACAGACTTCACTTTATTTGGTCCCATCTTCTACATCCGGCCTGGATTCTGAATCCAGCTCCACATTTACTGACTCATCCGAAACACAACTCATCCAGACATTTCTGGTCTCAGGTTGACCGGATTGTCTCTTCAGTTCTTTTGACTGCTAGATAGCCCAGGGTCTCCTCCCTGTCTAACACATTCTATCACAATCATCCCACAAAGCTTCCACCTGAAAAATTTACAAAAGTAAATGGAAAAGATTTGTTTTTTTTGGGCACATAAATAGAATCTAGACCCTTTTTCAGCACAGAGTTCTAAGGTTCTTGACTTTTTGGCTACAATTTTCAATGAAGGTGCTAGCTCCTCAACTGTCAGAGTACAATTAGCAGCAGTTTCCACCTTTCATATGAGAGTAAGTAACTTTACCTTAGCTTCCTTCAAGCTTTGTAGAACCTTTCTCAGAGGAACATATCTACTTAGACCTCCTTTAAAGGATTCTACTCCACCTTGGGATTTAAATACTGCTTTGCAGGCCTTAACCCAATCCCCTTTGATCCTTCGGCTAAGTGTAAATTAAAAATTTTGACCTGGAAAACTGCTTTCCTAGTTGCATTACTTCTGCCAGAAGTGTCTAAACTTCAAGCACCGTCATCTAAACCTCCTTATTTGATTTTTCATAAGGATAGGGTATCTTTACAGACCAATCTTTCCATTCTACTTATGGTGGTGTCAGAATCTAATATTAATCAGGTTATCAACCTTCCTGTTTTTTTTTCAAAATTTCTCAAACAAATGAAAATATATGTTACATCTGTGAGATGTTCACAGTTACATATTTACTTTCAAAGAACCAAAGAACTTAAGAAAGCTTATTTTTTTTAATCAAAATTAGACAAACCAGTTAAGTTACTTTGGTTTAAAATTTTAGTACACACACACACACACCCACACACAGACATACCCACGCACCCACAACAGGCTGGCTGTTGGGCAAGTTACAGGCTGTAACAAAAGCATCCTTCAGAGCTGAAAGAACAAGAGGAACTTAGGCTGGCTCTGGAAATTCCAGTTGCAATACAGTGTTATACTTTCTTAGAGACTGAGAAACACACTGACCATCACTAAAACAACAGACTCATTCTGGAAATAGTTTCAGAGAAAGAGGATCCTTACAAGGGAATAGATGACATCACACACTTCACAGAAATTGAACTATAAGCATGGGAAAACAAAAAGTACAGTCTTACCATAAATGTAGATGTTCGAGTGTATTCACTGTTGCAGTCATCACACTTGGGTTATCCTGCCAGGGGTAGTCCTCAATTGGCCCGAATACTAGAGGCTTAGTATTTCTGTGTCGGTTGCTGTCGCTTCAGGACTGACGTCAGGTCATCAGGGGTATAAAAACAGGCAGCCGATACGATTACATCAGTTTTTCTTGCCCCAAATGTCAGAAGCCCCCAAACAGGGAGCTAAGTTATGGTGGAAAAACACCATCAGTAAAAAATAAATACCAAACAGCTCTGTAAGAAGTGAGGAAGAGAAAGAGAGAGAGAAAAGGGGGCTGGAGGGTGGGAAACCAGGACTGCAACAGTGAATACACTCGAATATCTACATTCATGGTAAGTGTACACAACTGTACTATGTTCTTCATGTTTCACTGTTACAGTCATCACACTTGGGTTGATTCCCAAAGCTGAAGAATGGGTGGAGGCAGTCAAGAAGTGTTGGAGCTGGCTAGTATGCCCTGCAGGACTGCTGTTGCAAAACCTGCCCTGGATTTGGAAGATAGCCAGGTGGTAATGTTTGGTGAACTCCAAGTAGTAGCTTCCAGAATGTCCCTGGTAGGGACTCCTCTGAGAAAGGCTGTAGAGGTTGAAGTTGCCCGAGCGGAATGCATTCAGACCCCTGAGGGGGTGGTTTCCCATGGTGTTTGTTAACAGAAATGGATACAGTGTGCTATTCATATGGAGATGGTTTGTTTTGATTTGGCCTTGCCCTCTGCCCCTGGTGCAAAGCTGACTAGTAACTGGTCAGATTTCCTGAAGGGCTTAGTTCCATCAAGGTAGAATCTGAGCTGTCTGTACACATCTAAAGAGTGCAAGGTCCTTTCCCCCTTATTTTGAGGATTAGGGAAAAAGGTGGGCAAATGGGTAGATTGGTTGAGACCCACACTGTACACCACTTTAGGCATAAATGTTGGGTTAGTCCTGAGGGAGACCCTGTTAGCATGGAAAATAATGAAAGGTTCCACAACCATAAGTTCTTGTAGCTCAGACACTCTTCTATCTGAAGTGATGGCGAGAAGCAAGGCTGTTTCCAAGAGAGGAATTTTAACTCTGCTGACGCCGCAGGCTCAAAAGGGGGAGGGGGGTAGCGTGAGCTTTTCCAACACAAAATTTTACGGTCCCAAGCAGGGGTGGGGGCTCTTCTTGGTGGCCTTAAGTTGTTGGCTCCTCTCAGGAACTGCTTGATGAGAGGGTGAGAGAAGAGAGGTGGCTCAGTGCTGTAATGAGCAGAGATGGCACAGGTATGGATCTTAATGGAAGAGAAGGACAGGCCTCTGTGAAGTAGGTCTGCTAGGTAATCCAGGGGGTCTATATTATAACATCGAAGTTGCAAAACTTAAAATGTTATAATATCGACACCACTACATCGAAGGCTGAAAATAGCGAAGCCGCGGAATATCGAATTCTTACTTAGGGCAAGATTTTGGTGGACCATTCCGTGGCTTCGCCATTTCCTCCACTGGGGTGCGATAGTTACGACCTTAGGGTGAAGGTGCGGGTTAAGGTAAGTGGATAGGTAGGAATGTATGTATGGTTTAGTGTAGGGTTAGAAGTAGGGTTTTGTTAAGTGTATGTGTGTGTATTAATTAGTTTGTGTATAGTTTCTTAGAGTAAGTGTGCGATAGTTATGGACTTTAGGGTGCGGGTTAAGGTTAGTGGATAGATAAGAATGTATGTACGGTTTAGTGTAGGGTTAGAAGTAGGGTTTTGTTAAGTGTATGTGTGTGTAATATTTAGTTTGTGTATAGCTTCTTAAGGTAAATGTGCGATAATTACGGACCTTAGGGTTAAGTGTGCGGGTTAAGGTTAGTGGACAGATAGGAATGTATGTACGGTTTAGTGTAGGGTTAGAAGTAGGTTTTTGTTAAGTGTATGTGTGTGGATTATTTATTTTGGTGTGCATGTGTTGTGTGTATGTTTCTCGGAAAAAATTCACTATTCTGAGTGTTCCATGTTATCACATTTCGAAATTCCAAGTTTGAGCTTATGGTGTTTGATATTCTGGAATTTTGATTATGTGATATAGACCCAATCCAGGATGAGAGGTAAGGAGGGCTGTGCTCTAACTACTCCTTTAGTGTGAATCCAGGAACAATACCTTTTCCACTTATCAGCATAGGATTTCCTTGTACTGGGTCGTCTGGCTTCATGTACGACATCCAGTATCTGCTTGCTTAGGCTGGCCACTGGAGGAGAATTCAAGGAATAAGGCAGGATTGCAAGGTTCAGCGTCTGCAATTGCAGATGCAAGATCTGTCCCTCCTGCTGAGTCAGGAGGGTTGGGATCTGGGGAAGGTGCCATGGGGGCACTGGTGACTGCGCAGTAGTGGGTACCAGTGCTGGCATGGCTAGTCTGGGGCAATCAGGATTACCCTTGGTCTTTCATGCCTTATCTTGAGTAATACTCTTGTAAGAAGAGGCAGAGTGGGAAATGCAAAGATTGAGTGGTTTGCCCACTGTAAGGATAGGGCATCCACTTTCCAGGCCCTACTGTGAGGTACCCTGGGTGCAGAATTTGCTCAGCTGGTGGTTGTAGGGGGAGGCAAATAGGTCCACCTTTGGGGTAACCCATTTTTGGGGTCACAAGGCTGAAAGTGTTGTGGTTTAATTGCCATTCATGTGGGTCTAGGAGATTTCAGCATACATTGTCTGCCAGAGAGTTTTGGTTGAATGGCAGGAATTGAGCTTTGCAGGTGAATATGAATGGCTGAGGCCATGTTCCACAAGGTCATGGCTAGCCTGCAGAGTGGGTAAGATTGGGCTCCCCCCTGCTTGTTGCTGTACCACATCACTGTGGTGTCGGTTTTGATTAGTAGGGGCTCCGGTGAGAGGAGGGATCTGAAAGCTGTCAGAGCGTGCTGAACAGTTAGCACCTTCTTTTGGTTGATGTGCAGATGAATTTGGTTTGGGCTCCAGTGGTCCTGAATGCACCTGCCATCCAGATGTGCACCCCAGGCATAGTCTGATGCATCTGTTAGGGTCTGGGCGGTGTGGGGTTGAGTAAAGGGAAGTCCCTTGTTGTGGTTGCATGCTGCTGCCCACCAAAGAAACTCTTTCCTTACACAAGGTATTATAGGTATGATAGTTTCCAGGTCCTGAGAATGTTGGCACCAAAGACTTCTTAGGTAACACTTTAAGTTTCCTCATATGCAGTCTGGCATATGGAATTAGTACAATGCAGGAGGTCATGAACCCTAGAGCCTGCAGGATTTTCCTCGCTGATAGCTGGGTTCTGGTGGCCATTTGAGCGAAGTAGCCTGTCAGATAGGCTTGTTTTTCTGCAGTAAGGAATGCCATCTGGAATGCTGTGTCCAAGCTTGCTCCCAGGAATACAGTTTTTTGACTGGGGGCTAGTTTGGATTTCTTTTCATTGATAGTGTACTCCACATTGGTTAGAAGGTCCTTTACAAATGTCAGGTGCTGCAACAGCTTTTCCTGACAGTCTACCTGAATTAGGCAATTGTCCAAGTAAGGGTAAATTTTAATTTTTCTCTGTCTGCAGTAGGCAATGGCTGGAGCCAGACATTTTGTGAAAACTCTGGGAGCAGAGATAAGCCAAAGGGAAGTGCAGAGAATTGATAACACATATATCCTGTCCTGAAACAAAGATATTTCCTGCAGGAGTCCCTGATTGGGATGTGCAGATAGGCCTCCTTTAGGTCTAGGGTGGCTAACTAGGCATCTTTGGACAGCATAGGGAGAAGCTGCTTGTAGGGTGAGCATTTTGAATTTTGGTACCACCAAGAAGGTGTTTAGAATGGATAGATCTAAGATTGGGCGCCAGGTGCCATCTTTTCTGGGTACCAGGAAAAGTCGGGAATAAAAACCTTGGCCCATCTGTTCTGCAGGAACAGGCTGAATTGCCCTTATGGAGAGAGCAGACACTGAACTTGGTTTTGTGCCTCTGCCCACTGGTTTGGAGGAAGGTCTGGGAACCCTTCTGGGGTTGGCAGCGTGTGGAAATAAAATTTGTACCCCTGGGATACTATGTTGAGGACCCATCGATCGTTGGTGATGGAGGTCCAGTTTTTTGGATGGTGGACAAGTTTTCCTCCCAGTGGCACAAACAATTGGGCAGAGGTGAAGAGTGGGGTTGAGAAGTCATTGTGAATTCTTTCCGTAAGGGGGTGGGGCTTAGCACTCCCTGACTTAGAAGTGGAGGTACTCCATTGCTTAGCTCTCCGTATACCCTGAGACTGTAATCTGGGGGGAGGGTCTGTTTCCCCTGGGTCTAGTTTGAGATGGCACTGAGGGGACTGGAAAGGACCAATGTTTTGAGGGGCAATGCCTACTGAATCTTGGAGGCTGCACTTGCAAAAAATCCTTGACTGTCTGCAGAGACTTGGCCTTTTCTTCCATCTTTTTTAAAACAACTTCTGCTTTGGTGCCAAACTTGTCCTTGTTCAGAGGAGCGTTCAATAATTTTGATTTGACATGGTCTGGCAAGGTCTGCTCCTTAAGCCAGGCATGCCTTCTAAGTACAGAACCTGTGACTGCTGCCCTGCAAGATGCTTCAAGGGCATCAAACTCACATTGCAGGGTACGGTTGCTGACTGGGCTTGCAAAATACATAAGCTCCCGTAATTCATTATTTTCTGCACAGTCAGGAAAGGTAGATAATTTTTGCTTAATAAGTTCCATAGTATGTTGCTGGTATTTCAGCATGTGGAACTGACAATTCAATGCTCTAATGGCGAGAGTTGCAGAGGTATACACTTTTTTACCCCATTTGTCAAAAGCTCAGGAATCCCTGTCTGAGGGGGTGGGATTCTTAGATGTAGTTGCTTTTATTCCTTTAGGTCCTTGGAAGATGACCTCTGGGTTAGCAGTAGGATTTTTAGAGAGAAATTTGTGAGAGTCAAGGACTCTGTAGTGCCTGTCAGATTTCCTTGGAGCAGGGGGTAAAGTATCAGGAGTTGGACTGGATTCCATAAAGACATCATCCACAACATCTAGAGCAGGAGGGATAGCTAAGGGTCTTGTGCTGAGGTAAATCTAAAAATTCACCAAGTCTCTTTTTGGACAGAGGACCTGGCATTCCCAATGGAAATGCTCTCTCAAAGTATGTAGGGTTTCACTAAAAGAAAAATCCTCTGAGGGGAGGCAGAAGGAATGGATTCCTCTGCATCTGAATCCTCATAGGCAGATAAGGGCATGTCTTCATATTCAGAAAAGTACAGTTTTGTACCTACCATACCATAAATGTAGATGTTTGAGTGTTCACACTGCTGCAGTCATCACACTTGGGTTATCCTGCCGTCAGGCGGTCCCGCAGTCGGCCAGAGTTCCAAAGTCTTGGTCCGGCGTCTGTTGCTGTCGCTTCTTCCCTGACGTCAGTGCGCCAGGGGTATAAAAGATGCATCAGACGCCATTTTCTTCAGTTTTTCTTGCCCCAGATGTCAGGTGCCCCCAATAGGTAGGCAATACATATTGCCAAATAAAAATATACATATAAAAATAAAACAATACCTTCAGTTACAAGCAAATACACCACAGAGGTTGTATAGGATAGAAAGGTATAGATAAGTCCAGCTAGTTCAGAGGGGATGGAGGGAGGGTAACCTGGACTGCAGCAGTGTGAACACTCGAACATCTACATTTATGGTAGGTACAAAACTGTACTATGTTCATCGTGTTACACTGCTGCAGTCATCACACTTGGGTTGAATCCCAAAGCTAAGGATGGGTGGTGGAACTAAACAGGGTTTGGAGAGGCTAGTAAGCCCTACAGAACTGCAGTGGCAAAGCCAGCTCTGGTTTTAGAGTATAGAGGTAAGTGATAGTGCTTGGTGAAGGTGTGCACTGAACTCCAAGTTGCAGCCTCCAAAATATCCTTGGTTGGTACCCCTCTGAGGAAGGCTGTTGATGTTGCTGTAGCCCTGGTGGAATGGGGCCTGATGTTACCAGGCACAGATTTCCCATGGTGTGTGTAGCAGAAACGGATACAATGTCCTATCCATTTTGAAATGGTCTGTTTTGAGATAGCTTTTCCTTGAGATCCTGCAGCATAGGATACAAAGAGCTGGTCAGATTTTCTGAAAGCCTTAGTTTTATCCAAGTAGTAATGTAATTGCCTGTGAAAGTCCAAAGAATGTAGGAGCCTTTCCCCTTTGTTCTGGGGGTTTGGATAAAAGGTGGGCAAATGAATGGTTTGGTTTAGGGTCACACTGGATACCACCTTTGGCATAAAGGAAGGGTTAGTTCGTAGAGAGACTCTGTCTTGATGAAAAATTATGAAAGGCTCCACTGCCATTAGGGCCTGTAGTTCTGAGACTCTTCGTGCTGAAGTTATTGCTAGCAGCAGGGCAGTTTTCCATGATAGGAACTGTAGATCAGCGGTGAATGCTGGTTCAAAGGGCAGTAGTATAAGCTTTTCCAAAACAAAGTTGAGATCCCAAGTTGGTGTTGGTGCTCTCCGGGGTGGTCTTATGTTCTTAGCCCCTCTGAGGAACTGTCTTCACAATGGATGTGAAAATATAGGAGGATCTGTGTTGTATTGAGCTGAAATAGCTGAGGCGTGGATCTTAATAGATGAGAAGGAAAGTCTTTTGTGCAACATCTCAGTTAAATATTGAAGAATCTGAGGAATATTTGGGACAAGGGGATTTTGGCCTTTAGCCTGGTTCCAGGCGCAGAATCTTTTCCATTTGTCTGAATAGACTTTCCTGGTGCTGGACCTCCTGGCCTCCAGAATGACATCCATCACAGCTTTAGAGAGAAGTGTTGACTGGTTGTTTAGGCAATTTGCCTTGCAGCCAGATTTAAAGTCTTGAGCTGGCTGTGTAGAATCTGATTGTTTTGCTGAGTGAGCAGGTGAGGAATTGTAGGTAAAATCCATGGTGGGCCTTGAGCCATGTTCCTTAGTATTGGATACCAGTGTTGGCGTGGCCAGTCTGGAGCAATGAGTATCATTTGTGGCCTCTCTAATCTGGCTTTCAGCAGCACCTTTGCCAGAAGAGGCAGTGGAGGAAAGGCCTACACTGTCAATGTTTTCCAACTGAATGAGAGGGCGTCCACTTTCCAAGCTAGTGTGTGGTATGTCCTTGTGCAGAATTTCCGTAGTTGGTAGTTTTGGGGAGAAGCAAACAGATCTATGTCTGAGCTCCCCCATTTTTGAGTTATCATTGCGAATACTTGTGGATCTAGTTTCCACTCATGAGGATCTATGATGTTTCTGCTTAGATCACCTGCCAGTGTGTTTTTCTTTCCTGGCAGGAATTGTGCTTGTAGTTGAACTTGGTGGGTCACTGCTGTGTTCCACAAGGTGATTCCTTGTCTGCATAGGGGGTAGGAGTGTGTGCCCCCTTGCTTATGTACCACATCACTGTGGTGTTGTCCGTCTTTATTAGTTGTTGTCCTGGATGTAGGAGATCCTTGAAAGCTGTTAGGGCATTTTGTACAGCTAGCATCTCTTTTTGATTGATATGTAGATGCCTTTGGTTTGCAGACCATTTGCCCTGAATACATTGTCCTGCCATGTGTGCTCCCCAGGCATAATCCGATATATCTGTTGTTATAGTTTGCCTGGCTGTGGGTAAGGTAAAAGGCTGACCCTTGTTGAGGTGACATGCCTGAGCCCACCATAGAAACTCCTGTTGAAGGCAGGGAATGAGTGGAATTATTGTTTCCAAGCTGTGGCTGTGTTGAGTCCATACGCTTTTCAGATACCATTGTAATTTTCTCATATGCAGTTTTGCAAATGGTATTAGTAGTATGCAAAATGCCATGAATCCCAAGGCCTGCAGAATTTTTCTTGCAGGGAGTTGGGTCTTTGTTGCCATCATTTTCTAGTATTGAGTCAGTTGTCCTTGCTTGACTGGCATGAAATAAGCCATCTGGGCCGTTGTATTTAAGCTGGCACCCAGGAATATTATATGTCTTGTGAGGACACTAGTTGTGACTTCTTTTAGTTTACTGTGTACCCTAGGCAACTTAGTAGGTTTTTGACAAAAGCCAGATGCTTTAATAGAATGTCCTTGCTTTCTGCTTGAAGGCGGCAGTCGTTCAGGTATGGATATATTTGAATCCCTCGTTGTCTGCAGTATGCAATTACTGGTGCCAGGCATTTTGTGAAGACCCTCGGTGCAGTAGATAAGCCAAAGGACAGTGCAGAGAATTGGTAATGGGTTGAACCTGCAATAAATCGGAGGTGTCTTCTGCAATTTTGTCTGATAGGGACATGCAGGTATGCCTCCTTGAGGTCCAACATTACTAGCCAAGTCTTCTTGCCCAGCATGGGAAGAAGTTGCTGTAGTGTTAGCATCTTGAATTTGGGTACTTCCAGGTATGTGTTTAGAATTGAGAGGTCCACAATGGGTCTCCAGGCTTTGTCCTTTCAGGGAACTAGAAACAGTCTTGAGTAAAATCCTTGTCCTTGCTCCTGTGTAGGAACCTGTTGAATGGCTATCATGTCCATGAGAGCTGAAATTTGCTTTTGAGCCTCTGCCCACTGATTTGGTGGCAGGTTTGGCATTCCTTTTATCCTTGGCAAAGTGTGAAAGTGGAATCTGTATCCTTGAGATACAATATTTAGGACCCATTTGTCTTTTGTGATGATGTGCCAATTGTCTGCAAAAAGTGCTAGTTTTCCCCCCAGGGGAGCTGCCAAGAGGGTTTTGCTTGGTAGTCTGAGGGTAAGTCATTGCGTTTGTCTTCTGGTAGTTTGAGACCTGTCTTCTCCTCCTTTTTGGGTTGTGGCACCCCATTGTCGAGGCTGGTAAGAGCCTTGTGACTGGCCTCTGCCCCTTGGGCATCTGTATCTGCCTCTCTGTGGTCTGGCAGAAGCTGGAAAGGACCAGTTTTTGGTTGGCCAATTTCTGTTGAAACGAGGGGGTTGAACCTGTAAAAAATCCTTGACCGTCTGCATAGATTTTGCCTTATCCTCCATTTTCTTTAAAACAACTTCTGCTTTTACACCAAATAAAACATCCTGCTGTAAAGGTGCATCCAATAACTTTGCTTTAACATGATCAGGTAAAGTCTGTTCTTTTAACTAAGCATGCCTACGTATGACAGATCCTGTCACTGCTGCTCTACAAGAAGCTTCCAATGAATCAAATCCACATTGCAAAGTATATTTTCCCACTTGTTCAGCTGAATGCAACAAATCTTGCATTTCCTTGTAATCAGGCTGTTCTGTATGTGTGAGCATTTTTTGTTTTAATTGAGACATCAGAAATTGTTGATATTTCAGCATGTGAAACTGACAATTTAAGGCCCTCATAGCTAGAGTAGCTGAGGTATATACTTTCTTTCCCCATCTGTCTAGTGCTTAGAATCCCTTTCAGAGGGCACAGTATTTTTAGCAATAGAGGCCTTAACCCCTTTGGGACCCTGGGAAATGGTTTCTGGGTCAGCAACAGGGCTTTTATACAGGAATTTGTGTGAGTCAGGGACTCTGTAGTATCTGTCTGGTTTGGCTGGTGCAGGAGGTAGTGAATGTGGGTTAAGGCTAGATTCTGAATAAACATCATCCACAATGTCTAACACAGGTGAAATAGCAAGTGGTCTGTGCTGGGGTAGTAAAAGGAACTCTCGGAGTCTTTTCTTAGAATCAGAAACTGGTCTTCCCAGTGGAAATGTTCCCTCATAGTATGTAAGGTTTCCCCAAAAGAGTAGTCTTCTG
Organism: Protopterus annectens; assembly: GCF_019279795.1. Lineage (NCBI taxonomy): Eukaryota > Metazoa > Chordata > Ceratodontiformes > Protopteridae > Protopterus > Protopterus annectens. The sequence continues at coordinate 1,626,434,679 of NC_056744.1, forward strand.
GGGGAGATGCAGAAGGGATAGATTCTTTAGCATCAGAGTCTTTACAAGGGGGAAAGGAATATTCCTGTTCCTCAAAAGAATCTGAGGAAATTGAAACCTGGTCAGAGGAAGCGTAGTCCTCCTCCTGCCTTGGCCTTTTATCAGGAGGGGGATGGGAACCCCTGATTAGGGTAATTAAGTCTTTAGCCATCTTAAGCATCTGTTTCTTAGGCATGGGGCCTTGTACTGGAGACTGCTGTACAGTCTTCTTTGTTTTTAAAGGAGTTTTCAGTTTTGCATAGGATTTAATAGTGAGTGTAGTTGGTCTGAAGACACCTTCGGCAACTGAAGGCGTTTCAACTGCACCGGAATCTCCTTCAGGCATGGAGTCGGAAGGGCCTAAAGGTAAAGGTTGTGGAGACCTAGCAATCTCCGCTTGTGAATCGGATGTCGCCTAGGGTTCTAAATCAGCGGTCATCAGGGGCTGCGTAGGGGCCACACTGAAAACCGGAGAACCAGCGACTGGCCTAGCAGAGGCCTCGGAGTCTGGTTTGGATCTCGGCTGCCTGTTATCTTTGCATTTTTTATACATTACGGTCATCGGTTACTCCGACGGCATGGTATAATTAAATTTCCTACCAAAATAATGTCGGGCAAAATCAAACCATTTAATAGTTCGTTTATTAAACCTAGCACAAAACCGACAACCTGTGACATCGTGGTCTGGGCCTAGGCAAGGAATACAATAAGAATGAAAGTCCTTATGAGGTGTTTGCTTCCCACAAGAAATGCAATTAACTTTTTCTGACATCGGACTGAGGCAAGAAAAGGTTCCCCAACGGGGTACTTAGCTTTATTGAAGACTTCGGTCTGAAATTCGATTTGAAAATCTCAGGAGTCGGCCGACCGGCACTTGCGAACTGCTTCTGCTTCGGGCACCGCACGGCAAGAAAGACTGAAGAGAAAATGGCGTCGGATGCATCTTATATACCCCCTGGCGCACTGATGTCAGGGAAGAAGCGACAGCAACCGACGCCGGACCAAGACTTTGGAACTCTGGCCGACTGCGGGACCGCCTGACGGCATGATAACCCAAGTGTGATGACTGCAGCAATGTAACACGATGAACATTCTCAGAGTCGTCAGACTCTTGGTCAGATAAAGCTGCTGGGGACAAGTCTCTCTTTCTTATAGCAGGGGAAGGCTGGCTTCCCCTAATCAGCATGATCAGGTGTTCTGCCATTTAAAGCATCTGAGATTGTGGCAAGGAAGCAGGCGTTTGAGTTTGGGTCGTCGTTTTTTTAGGTGTAGCTTGTACTCTTGGCCTTAGAAACTCAGTAGTTTTAGAAAGAAGTCGGTTTGTGTCGAATATCGGTAGTGCGAAGAACTTCCTTAGAAGCCGGCACCTGCACAGCATCTCCTGACCGATCCAAGACAGAGACATCCGCAAGGCATCCGAAAGGCACTCGTGCAAACTGCTTCGGGCTCCTTGGCAAGTAAGACTGATGTAATGGTGTCGGCTGGCTGTTTTTATACCCCTGACGACTTGATGTCAGTCCTGAAGCGACAGCAACTTGACGCAGAAATACTAAGCCTCTGCTATTCGGGCAGACTGAGGGCTACCCCTGGCAGGATAACCCAAGTGTGATGACTGCAACAGTGAAACACGAACATCAATCTGTCCCTTTATAATCATTTTGAAGTTCAAAATTTTGAACAGTATGCAATTCTCAGTAACAAAAAATTTTTTTCTGATTTTTTTGTTACTGAAGATCACTTTTCTGTAAAGAATAAAGGCTTGTTGCTTTGGAATACTACCTGGCTTTCATGACTTTTGGAAATTACTGTGACTGAGCTCATCAACGAAGTTTTAAGGCTACTAGTTTTTCTGTTTTTTTTTTCCACCTCAACATTCGTGTTGGTGAGGCTGGAACTAGACAGATTCCTGTGCCTGTTCATTTTTTTATTTATTTTTATAATTATTAAAACATGTTTTCCTAGCTTAAATGACTGAGTTTTACAGAAAAAAAGTCAAGTGATAGGCTCTTTCTCCTGAAGGGAGCTTAACTGCCCAGCAAGGAATGGTGGTAGCTGACCATCAATCCTCAAAAGCCAGCTACAGGACTGCCCAGAGGCAGAAAAACTCTGAAGGGCTTGGGACTCGCGCCTGAATTTTTTAGTCAGCTCTGCTCAAGACGACTAATGGTTTGGGCAAGTAGAAGGTGCTTTAAAGGCTCTGGAAGCTGGCTGCCTGTTATTTCCTTAGCAGAATATAACTCCTACAGCAAAGGTTACTGCTGAAGTGATTAAATGATTAACTTCATACAATTAACTGTAGATGTCCAGCTGATCATTATTATGATATACTGATGTAGTATTACTAACAAGTGGGACATCTAAACAGAGATAATCATACGTCTTGCCAGGATACCAAAGCCCAGGCATATTCCAATCACATCCATAGCCCAACGTATGACCAAAATGTGCCAAAGCTATGCGGTAAACAAGAGATGTACAGGCGCAAAAGTACCTTACAATTTTCTTGCCTCAGACCTAAAGCCAGCAAGGCAAAACCAGAGGCTACCACAAAGTACATGTCAACCAGATGATGGGAAAAGGAAATTATTGTACCGTGGACTATTACAGTATCCAGAAAAATAAGGGGGGGGGGGGGAGAAGGGTAGGATGTAATACTATAACAGTGATCAGTCAGACAATCTACTGTTATCGTAGGTTCTTACACAACTGTACTCTGCCGTTCCTGTGAGCAGTGTTGCAATATTACTAATAAGTGGGATGAGTCTCAAAGCTTTCTCAAGGGGGAGGATCAAAGATTTGAGCTGGAATCTAAAAATCTTTGTAAGATGGACCTAGAGAATTCAACTCTAGTCCTAGAAAATGCATCAATCTTGTAACGCTTGGAAAAAATTATGCATGTAAGACCATGTAGTAGCTTCTAAAACTGATCTAGAGTCTAGACTTTAAAAAAGGTACTCAAGGAAGGTATAGCTCTGGCAGAGTGGGCCATAACCAAACCTGGAAGCTCCTTTCCATGACAGGAAAGACTAGTTGTATAAACCCTTACTATAACGATAGATGTCCTTCTCTTCCCTGTTGTAGTATTAACATGAGGGAGTTGCCTGCTGCTACAACCCAACGTCGGCCAGTATAAAACAGACTTTTACTACTAGGGGTGCGTGGTACGTCACACGTAGGCTGCTGTCAGACTTCGGCCATAAAAGCGACATATGCACACACCCTCCTCAGAACTGAGTGCTCCAGGTAGAATGCCCATGTAAGGGAGTATTGTAGGTCAAGTACATCCAAGCAAGAACAAAATCAGGGGAACGAGGGAGGGATGGAATACTGCAAACAGGGAAGAGAAGGACATATGTCACTATGGTAAGATTTTACACAGCTAATCTATGTCCTTCTATTCCTCAGTTGCAGTATTCTTAACATGAGGGAGAATACCAAAGCTCATGACAAAATGGAGGAGGTAGGGGTAGAGGAGCTTTCCATGAAGCTATGGAGAATAGTCCTTGCAAACCTTGCTCTAGATTTGGAAATGTTGTCCAATTTGTAATGTTTGGTGAATGTATGAACTGAAGACCAGGTGGCTGCCTCTAGAATAGAGTTACTGTCCATTCCTTTGAAGAAATGGTCAGAGGAAGCAACAGCCCTAGTAGGATACGCCTTAACAGGAAAAGGGAGGCTCTTTCCATGCTGTTTGTAGCAGAAGGAAATGGCTTTAGAGATCCAGCTGGAAATAGTGTGTTTAGAGACAGGGAGCCCTAAAGCTCCAAGGTGGAATGAGACAAATAACTGGTCTGATTGCCTGATGGCCTTTGTTTTGTCAAGGCAGAACCTAAGCGGTCTGTGCACACCCAACGTGTGCAAAATCCTCTCCACATAGTTCTGTAGAGTGGGGGGAAAAGGTAGGTAAAATGATGGCCTTGTTGGGGGATAACTCATTTACCATTTTAGGCATAAAGGTAGGGTTGGTGTGGAGACAGAGACAGTCTCTATGGTACACCAAGAAAGGAGGGGAAGCCATTAGAGCCTGTAGTTCAGAAACACTTCTGGCTGAGGTTAGTGCAAGCAGCAAAACAGTTTTCCAGAAGCAACACTTCATGGAAGCAAAAGCTGCTGGCCCAAAAGGAGCAAGGGTCATTTTCTCTGATATAAAGTTAAGATTCCAGTGGGGAGCCACATGTTTCCTGGTCAGTCTTATGTGAAGGATGCCTTTTAAGAATTGTTTAGCCTCAAATCTGGAAGCTAAAGGAAGAGATAAAGGCAGACAGGCAGAAATACCTAACAAGTGCACTTTGAACAGTAAGTTAAGCCCACATCTACTAATTTACACAGGTATGAAAGAACCAGAGGGACTTCCACTCTCAGTGGGTCCTGGTTTCAGGAATGACACCAGATTGAAAATCTCTTCCACTTAGATAAGTAAGATATTCTTGTACAGGGTTTCCTGGCCTCCTGCAGAACCCTGAGCATGTCCTCTGACAAAAGGTGTCTGAAAGGAATTAAGACCCTATCACTCACATCATCAGCTGTAGGATAGACCAGTGGGGATGGACTAGAGTTCCTTTCTGGTGTGTGAGAAGGTCCACTCTGTGGGGTGGCTTAAAACTATTTATGTGAACAATGATAGTAATGCGATTGATTTTTTTTATAAAACCTAGCACTTTTATTCCACCACCTCACCCCACTGTACAAACATTTATTGATTAATGTGAAGTTGAATTTACAGCTTTATTTCAACCAGGTACAAGGGCCACTTTTTGCAATTTGTCTCCCACTGATTATGCAGTTTTACAGGAGCTTACAAACATGCATTCCTTGGAAATTAGACCAGCTGACCAGGGTGGTGGCATTGTAGTCCTGAATAAAGTATTATATTTCAATCAAATGAGACCACTTTTGTATGATCTGAGCACTTATCATTGCATCCCTAGACATGTTGTAAATAGTGTAATGGAAAGACTTTCATTTTTTTGTCTTTGATGATCTTATGACTGGCTTAATAGATGAGAATAGTTTTAAATTTTTTAACATTGACAGTCCATTGATTCCTATGGTATATGGCCTCCCTAAAATTCATAAAAAACAGCTTATTCTACCCACGAGGACATAGTTTCCATAAAGTACAGTTGTGTATACTTACCATAAATGTAGATGTTTCAAGTGTATTCACTGTTGCAGTCATTACATTTGGGTAATCTGCTGGCAGGTTGCCCTCAGTCGGCCTGAATAACAAAGTCTTGGGTCCTGCGTCGGTTGCTGCCTCATCTTCCATGACGTCAGGTCATCAGGGGTATAAAACATGCAGCTGAAGCCATTTTATTCAGTTTTTCTTGCCCCAGATGTCAGGTGCCCCCAAAATGGGGAGCAAAACCCCCCCCCCCCAAAAATTATATATATATAAACAAACAGTAAATATATATAAATGCACTTTTAGAAACATAAACTTTACCTTCATCTAAAGGCTTTTGTGTACAGTGAAGGAAAGAAAAGGTATAGAAAGGGGGATGGCGGGTGGGTAACCCTGACTGCAACAGTGAATACACTCGAACATCTGCATTTATGATAAGTGTACACAACTGTACTATGTTCTTCTTGTTTCACTGTTGCAGTCATTACATTTGGGTAGAATCCCAAAGCTATGGATGGGAGGATGGAACTAAACAGCATTAGGAGCGGCTATAAGGCCCTGCAGAACTGCAGTGGCAAAGCCTGCCCTGGATTTGGAGAAGAGAGGCAAATGATAATGCTTTGTGAAGGTATGAACAGAGCTCCAAGTAGCAGCTTGTACAATGTCTTTGGTTGGAACCCCTCTGAGAAAAGCTACTGAAGTAGAGGCAGCCCTGGTAGAATGTGATCTGATCCCCTTAGGCACAGGTTTACCACGGTGCAAGTAGCAGAAACGAATGCAGTGGCTTATCCACTTAGAAATAGCCTGCTTTGTTACAGCCTTCCCCTCTGACCCTGCAGCAAATGCTACCAGTAGTTGCTCAGACTTTCTGAGAGATCTGGTCCTCTTAGTTGTCTGTGTGCATCCAATGAATGAAGAATCCGCTCCCCCTTGTTCTGCGGATTTTGGTAAAATGTTGGCAAGTGAATGGTCTGGTTAAGAGCCACGCTGTATACCACCTTAGGCATAAAAGGAGGATTGGTCCTGAGGTACACCCTGTCTGGGTAAAATATAATAAAAGGCTCCACTGCCATGAGAGCCTGTAGTTCTGAAACCCTTCCTGCTGAAGTGACTGCCAAGAGAAAAGCTGTTTTCCAAGATAGAAATTTTATATCCGCAGTAGCTGCTAGTTCAAAAGGAGGCAGGGTGAGTTTTTCCAGCACAAAATTGAGGTCCCATGCAGGAGCTGGTGATCTTCTGGGAGGCCTTACATTTTTGGCCCCTCTAAGATACTGTTTAAGCAGAGGATGAGAAAAGAGGGAGGCTCTGTGTTGTAATGAGCCGAAATGGCAGAGGCATGGATTTTTATTGAAGAAAAATATAGGCCCTTGTCAAGCATCTCAGTCAAATATTGTAAAATCTGAGGAATATTGGGCTTTGGTGCGTATGTTTCCTTGTGCTTGGTTCCAAGCACAGAATCTCTTCCATTTATTAGCATAAGATTTTCTAGTACTAGGCCTTCTGGCTTCCAAAATGACATCCATCACAGATTTACTGAGAGGTGGTGTTTGAATAAGTTGATCAGCCATGCTGCAAGATTCAGAGTTTGGAGCTGTGTGTGCAGAATTTGATAGTTCTGCTGAGACAGTAGATGAGGTATCTGAGGCAAGTACCATGGAGGAAATAGAGACATATTCCTTAGAAGTGGGTACCAGTGCTGGTGAGGCCAGTCCAGAGCAATTAGGATCATTTTTGTTTTTTCCTGTCTGACTTTTAGTAAGACCTTGGAGAGTAGAGGCAGAAGGAGAAAAGCATAGACTGACAGGTTTTTCCAGCTGAAGGATAGGTCATCCACTTTCCATGCTTTTTTTGTGATGAGTTCTTGTCCAACTGATAATTTTGGGGAGAGGCAAATAGATCTATGTCTGGGCTCCCCTATTTCTGTGTTAACATGCTGAAGATGTGTGGATCCCGTTTCCATTCGTGCGGGTCCATAAGATTTCTGCTTAGGTCGTCTGCCAGAGTATTTTGTTTTCCTGGCAGGAATTGAGCTTGAAGATGTATCTGGTAAGTCAAGGCTGTGTTCCACAAGGCCATGGCTAGTCTGCAAAGGGGGTAGGAATGTGTACCCCCCTGCTTGTTTATGTACCACATAACTGTGGTGTTGTCCGTCTTTATCAGTAGTTGTCCTGGATGAATTAAGTCCTTGAAGGCTGTCAGAGCATTCTGAACAGCTAGCATTTCTTTCTGGTTGATATGCAGATGCATTTGGTTTGGGCTCCATTTGCCCTGAATGCATCTCCGTGCCAAGGTGGGCCCCCCAAGCATAGTCTGCTGCATCTGTAGTTAAGGTTTGGGTAGCAGGGGGTAGAGTGAATGACAGTCCCTTGTTTTGGTGACATGTCTGCCCACCAAAGAAACTCCTGTTGTAGACAGGAAATGAGAGGGATCATTGTTTCCAGGCTGTGACAATGTTGACTCCATAAACCTTTTAGGTACCATTGAAGTTTCCTCATATGCAGTCTCGCATATGGAATTAGTAGAATGCAGGATGCCATGAACCCCAAAGCCTGCAGAATTTGTCTTGCAGATAACTGGGTTTTTGTTGTAATTTGTTTGAAGTATGCTGTCAATTGCAGTGTTTTGTCTGGCGTGAAGTAAGCCATCTGGGCAGTTGTATTCAAGCTTGCACCCAGGAATGTAATTATTTGAGAGGGTACAAGTTGTGATTTCTTTTCGTTTATAGTGTACCTTAGGCATGCTAGAAGCCTTTTTACAAACGCCAGATGTTGAAGAAGTGTGTCCTTGCCCTCTGCTTGAATGAGACAGTCGTCCAGATAAGGATAAATTTGAATGCTTCTTTGTCTGCAAAATGCAATTACTGGTACCAGGCACTTTGTAAAGACCCAGGGCACAGGAGATAAGCCAAAGGGCAGTGCAGAGAATTGGTAATTCAAAAAACCTGCTTTGAAACAGAGGTATCTTCTGCATGATTCCCTTATTGGGATATGCAGGTATGCCTCTTGTAAGTCTAGAGTTACTAACCAAGCATTCATGCCTAGCATAGGCAGTAGCTGTTGTAAAGTCGGCATTTTGAATTTTGGAATGTCCAGGAACGTGTTCAAAATCGATAAGTCCAGTATTGGACACCATGAATTGTCTTTTCTGGGTACCAGGAAAAGTCTTGAATAAAAACCTTGTCCTTTTTCCTTTTCTGGTACTGGTTGAATAGCCCCCATATCCATGAGGGACATGATTTGTTTCTGGGCCTCTGCCCACTGGTTTTGTGGCAGATCCGGCCATCCATTTGGAATTGGCAAAATATGGAAATGAAATCTGTACCCCTGGGATACTATGTTTAATACCCACTTGTCCTGGGTAATTAACTGCCAATTTTGAGCATGAAGTGCTAGTTTTCCCCCCAAGGGAGTTGCCAAAAGGTAAGTGCTTGGTGATGGTAGAGGAAAGTCATTGAGACTGCTTACTGTAGGGTTGTGCTTTGTTTCCTCCAGATTTGGAGGTGCAGGCACTCCATTGCTTTCACCTGTAAGAACCCTGTGATTGGTATCTGCAGCCTTTTGAGCGCCTGGATTTGCCCTGAGTGGCTCTGTTGGACACAGGAAAGGACCGATTTTTAGTAGGCCAGTGTCTACTGAACCTGGGTGGCTGCACTTGCAAGAAATCTTTTACAGTTTGCATAGATTTAGCTTTGTCTTTCATTTTCTTTAAAACCTCTTCTGCCTTATTAACAGACAGAGTATCATGCTGCAAAGGGGCATCCAACAATTTAGCTTTAACATGATTAGGCAGATTTTGCTCCTTGAGCCAGGCATGCCATCTAATCAGAGATCCAGTAATGGCGGCCCTGCAAGAGGCCTCCAAGGAATCAAAACCACATTGCAAAGTATGCTTTCCTACTTGTTCTGCTGAATGCAATAATTTTTGTAACTATTTTCCACACAATCAGAAATCAACATAATTTTCTGTTTCAGTAAGCCCATAACATGCTGTTGATATTTAAGCACATGAAACTGGCAGTTTAAAGCCCTGATTGCCAAGGTTGCAGACATATAAACCTTCTTATCCCATCTATCCAGCGCCCTGGAATCTCTAGCAGAAGGTGTAGGATTCTTGGCTGTAGAGGCCTTTACATCCTTGGGACCCTGAGAAATAGTTTCAGGATCAGCAGCTGGATTTTTGAAAAGAAATTTGTGAAAGTCTGGAACCCTGTAATATCTGTCTGGCTTACTAGGAGCCAGTGGCAGGGAATCAGGAGCCATGCTTGATTCCGGAAACACATCATCAACAATGTCTAATACAGGCGGTATTGCCAAAAGCCTATGCTTAGGAAGGAGGAGGAAATCCCCAAGCCTCTTTTTTGACTCAGAGAAGTCCTGACTCTCCCAGTGAAAATGTTCCCTTAAAGTATGCAAAGTCTCTCCAAAAGAGTAATCCTCAGGAGGAGATGCAGATGGGATGGATTCCTCTCCATCAGAATCCTCATAGGGTGGAACAGAGAATTCCTGATCAGAAGAGGAATCAGAAAAAATAGAAACCTGATCTGAAGATTCATAATCAGTGCCTTGCCTAGGCCTCTTAGCAGGGGGAGCTTGGGAACCCATGATCAAGGTAATTAAATCCTCATCCATTTTGATCATCTGTTTTTTAGGCACAGGGGCCTGAGCACGTGGCTCATGCGTCAGTTTTTTCGACATAGAAGCTGTTTTTGACCTTGTTTTTGTTGCTGGCATCGGTTTAATATAAAAATGTTGAGGCCTGAAAACACCCTCAGAAGCCGGTGCCTGCTCAGCGGCTCCAGACCCATCTAAGGGAGAGACATCCGCGGGGTCAATACTCTGGGAATCTCGCGGTATACTGGACTCCGAATGGGTCTCGGTAGAGGCCTGAGACTCAAAAGTAGCAGGTATCAGGGGCTGTGAAAGCACCTTACTGGGTACCGGTGAACCGGCGACTGGCTTAGGAGAAGCTTTGGCGTCGGTTTTGGACTTCGACGGTCTCTCTCTGTCTTTTTCTTTGCTTTTTTTATGAACTCCGGTAGTCGGACTGCTAACCGACGACATTTCAGGATAATTAAATCTTGAACCAAAATATTTAGAAGCAAAAATTTTCCGACGCTTAATAATGCGTTGGTTAAATCTAGCACAAAACCGACAGCAAGGCACATTGTGATCTGGGCCTAGGCAAGGAATACAGAACAAATGAAAATCCTTATGAGGTATTTGCTTCCCACAAGTAATGCAACTATTAACTTTTACTGACATCGGTAAGGAGCAAGAAAAGGTTCTACAAGGGGGTACTTAGCTTTAGTTTGAAGACTTTGGTTCTGAAACTCAAATACGAAAATTTCAGGAGTCGGCCGAAAGGCACTTGCGAACTGCTTCTGCTTCGGGCACCGTGCGGCAAGATAGACTGAATAAAATGGCGTTGGCTGCATGTTTTATACCCCTGACAACCTGACGTCATGGAAGAGGAGACAACAAGTGATGCAGGACCCAAGACTTTGTTATTCAGGCCGACTGAGGGCAACCTGCCAGCAGATTACCCAAATGTAATGACTGCAACAGTAAAACATGAAGAACATCTGGCTGGTGTACTGAGCCATTATCAATCTACATAGATGACGACTGCACCCTCTATTGGGTTTATGTGATAGCGTTTTAAAAGACACAATCTTTTTTAGAAAGGTTACATGAAAAGTAGTGACTATAGACAGAGAATATACGTTTGATGCACTTGACAGAATCCCTGTTCACAGTCATTCCCAATGACTGGGGCATCAATAACATTAGAGAATTTCTGAATGGTAAGGATGGCTTTACAGACAACAAAGTTAAACTTTAATGCTCTTTATTAGAGATAGTTCTTGAAAATAATGTTTTTATTTTTGATCAAGAATTCTTTCTGTAGAAGTCTGGCGTAGCTATGGGCACTGCTTGTGCAAACAGCTACTCCAACCTAGCATTAGTACAATGGGAAAATGGTAATTTACTGACACACAATAATGTTTATTAAAAGTACATCCTTTGGTATGTTCGTTTTTTTGACGATATTTTTATGTTGTGGGGAGGCACTGTAGATCAACTGATACAGTATATGCAAAATACCACCCATTTCTTAAAGTTTACTTATACGTACTCTTCTCAACATCTAGAATTTCTAGATGTACGATTGGATAAGTCTAATTTAGATACCCTTTGTACTAGTTTATACAGAAAACCCACAAGGAAAAATGCTCTCATGCATAAAAGGAGGATATACACACCCCAGACACATCTCAGGACAGATTTATAGAGTACTTAGGTTATATAATGACAACTCTGCTGCGCAAACAGCCCTTATTTCCCTTAAAAAGGAATTTCTGGAAAGAGGATATCATGGAGCTGAAATAGATGCTTGTATTTCAGAAATATGGAAGCAAAGACAGGAGAGATGTAGGCCCTATCTTGGACAAACTATGGACATGTGTGCTACGCAGAGATGACAGGAACCCACTAGTGATATAGTCAGGGTAGCACTACAGTATTCCAGTGATATCAACAATTACTGTGATATCATAAAAGGAAACTGGAAAATTCTTAGAAATATACCTGAATTGAGAGTTACCACTGGGACCACACCACACTTTTCTTTTAGAAATAATAAATCCTTGAAACAACATCTCTGTTACAGATCATTTATACACAACATGAGAAATGAATCTAATAGGTTAGGTACGTTCCCTTGTAGGAATTGTTCAGGCTGCAGATTTATTCACTCTTGTCCATCTTTCACACATCCATATGCAGGTTTTACTATTAACATAGACTTCTATGCAGACTGCAAGACTGTCAACTTGGTCTGCTTTGCTTTTTTGTCAGCTATGTCATGTTTATATGTAGGTAAAATGAATAGATTTTTCAAAGATAGGATTCTTGAGCATCAAAGAGATATAAAAACAAAAGAATGCTTTACCTGTACATGTTATGAATTATGATTGCACACGTTTTTGCATTTTTTTGCTTTGCAAGTTTTAGATCTGGGTCTGAGAGGTGATGATTTATTGAATCGCACTGAAGCAGTTGAGCAGAAATGGATTTTACTACTTAATGCAGAAAGACCACCAGGTCTGTATAGTATTTCTACAATGAAACCATTTTAAAAGGACGCTCTCTGAAACATTAAGATTAACATATTTTTAGATAGCTTTTATTTATTTAATTTTAATGTGGTTTTTTTTTTTACATTCCCCATTCTATTTATTATGTGTACTGCTGCATGACATCACTATCATGAGCTATTCTTATTGGTTGGCTATGTATATTGAAATGCTTGCAACGTGTTTTACGGTTGTCTGAAGAAGCGGTGTGATCATCGCGAAAGCACTTACCAATTTGTTTTGTACATTAAAATATTTCGATATTCTAGCCTTGTTTAGTCGGCACTTTATTTTAGTTTGTATCATTATTTTACAGTACCAACCTTCACCCTACATCTGTTTTTATATTTTTTTTTGTACACAGGATTATGATCACTGGCACAAAATCGTAGAAGCTGTCTGTTCATGGGGGAGGCAAAAAGGTCTACTTGTGGAGTACCCCATCTGTGGACAATATCCAGGAACACTTCCCTGTAAAGCATCCATTGTGGGTTTGTGTTTCGGACCTGCTAAATGTGTCTGCCACTACATTTTGACTGGAGGGGAGTTTGACGTTTGACAGCCAATTCCCAGACTTGCAGAGCTAGCCTGCAAAGGAGGCAAACCTTTGTCCCTCCCTGCTTGTTTACATACCAGAGAACAGTCATGCTTGTCTGTGTAACCTTTTTGAGGGCCTGGGATGAAAAGGGTCTAAAAAGTCTAAAGCGCCAACAGAAATGCCCTCATTTGTTTTATACTGATGTGTTCCCTTCTTTGAGAGGGGGACCAGGTCCCTTGTGCTTTTATGCAGCTGAAAGCTGTTCCCCATCCTGTGTCTGAGGCATCTGTGAACATCTGTGAACATCTCCTGAACCGGTGATAAAGGATGGAGTGGGAGATTTGGGCTGGCAGTTAGCGGTTGAATCCACCAGGAAATTTCCCTCTTCGAGCAAGGGCGTAGTGGAACTGGGAACTCTAGGGGTGTGCATGTTGCATCCGCAGTGATTTCAGGAACCACTGTAGTTTCCTTGTGTGTAGCTTTGCCAGGGAAAGCATTGGGATGGTGGATGCCATGAAACCCATGTTTCTAAGGAAGGTCCTGGCTGTGATGCGAGTCAGTGAGATGAGGTTTTGGAAGAAGGAAATGTGCTCCTGAGCCTTCTGAGTGGGGAGGGAGACCTTCATAAGGTCCATTTGTAGCCTGCATCCCAGAAATATCTGGTTCTGGGATGGGGAAAGACTTCTGGAAGTTGATTTTGAATCCCAGAGATTGTAGGATGGAGATGGCAGAGTTTAGATTGTGTTCCAGTGCTCCTGGACTGAATTGCTTTTAAGAGAAGGTAGTCCAGGTATGGGAAGACCTGAATGCCTTGAAGTCTGCAGTAAGCAATTTACTGGGGCTAGACATTTCATGAATACCCTTGGGGTGGTAGAGAGACCAAAGGGCAAGGCAGAGAACTGAAAGTGACAGGAAGCCACAGACAATCTTAAGTACTTCCTGTTAGTGGGATGAATGAGGATGTATAGGCAAGCATCCTTTATGTCTATGGAAGCCATTAAGGCTTGTGGGATGATCAGGGGGAAAAGTTTGCAAGGTTAGTATTCTGAATGTGGGTACTTTCAGGAAGGTGTTGAGGTAGGAGAGGTCATGGATGGATCTCCATGGGTCCTCTTTCCTTGGTACCAAAAACATCCTTGACTAGAACCCTTTCCCCCTTTGATAGGTTGATACTGGTTGGATGCTGTGTTGATCCTGTAGGTCTTGTAGCACCTTTCGAAGAAGTAGTCCTTTTTTATAGTGGAGAGCACCCAACATATCCTGTGTTATGTTTTCCCATGTTGGTAAGGAAAGGGAAAGGTGTAGGGAAAGGGGGGGTGAGTATAGTCAGATGGACCCTGATCTGTCTGGAAAGCAATGTTTTTGAGATGGGGTTTGTACTGAGTCCTAAGGTGCTGAGGTCTCTTGCCAAACTTTTTTGACTTAGCTGAAGGAGGTCGTGACTGCCTTCTAACAAACACTGGTTTCAAAGGATAGTTCCTTTGGAATTTTGTACAGGGGAGACCAGGATGTGTTTTAGTTCCTGCATCTCATTTACCTTATCCTGCAAAGTTTTGAACAATTCTGCACCAGCAGGGACAAACTGGGCTGAATTTTCTAGGGCGCATCCACGAGTTTGGATTTAATGTCCTTTGGTAGAGGTCATAGTCTCAGCCAAGCAAATCTCATCAGGACCGAGCCTGTGGCATCTGCTCTGGCTGAAGCTTCCACATCATTGTAGCTACATTTTATTGTGTGTTGGGACACTTGAGAGGAATTTCCAGTAAGGGATGATACCAGAGATTTATTCTCGGAGTCTGGCATATCAGAAATAATCTTAAATAGTTGGGACAGGAGATCCAAGGTATACTTAGCCATGTGTGTCTGACAGTTTATAGCCCTAATGGCAAGAGTGGAAGAAGTGCATACTTTTTTCCCAACCACTCCATAAGTCTACTGTCTTTCTCAGAGGGAGGCAGATTGGTGGAAGGAAGTGGCCTACAGGCCTTATCAGAAGCCACAGTGATGACAGAAGGGTCTGCAGAAGAGGCTTTGAACAAGAACTTACAGTCCTCAGGCACCTTTTAGAATATGTCTGGTTTCTTAGATGAGGGGGGCTGGGAGTCAGGGGCCTTACTGGAGGATGCCAAAGCATTTGAGAAGGCAGGCAGGACTGCAGGGAGAGGTGAGGGACTGGGAGCATCTACTTGAAGTAGTTTGTAGTACCTTTTTTGGACCTCAGACATCTGACAGCTGTCCATTTAAAATATTCCCTCATCTTACCTAAGGGTCTCACTAAATTTAATTTCCTCCATTGGAGAGTCAGTGTCATGTGCGTATGTCACTTTTATGACCGACGTCTGACAGCAACCTACGTGCGACATACCACGCACCCCTAGTAGTAAAAGTCTTTTGTATACTGGCCAATGTCTAATTTTCTGATACACTTGGTGATGTCAAGATAAAACCCAAGTTGTCTGTAAGCATAAATAAAGTCCATTTTTTCCTCCCTTGTTTTAAGGGAGGGGAAAAACGGTAGAGAAGTTGAAAGTCTGGTTCCAAAACAGATCATTAATTGCCTTCTGCACAAAGGATGGATTAGTTCTGACGGTAACCCTATCTTTACATATAAAAAAAAAAAAAAAAAAAAAAAAAAAAACAAGGGAGCTGAAGCCATGAGTGCCTGTAGTTCCAAAGCTGTTTTGGCAGAAGCAACAGCCATCAATAAGACAGTCTTCCAACTACAAATCTTTAAGGAAGCAGAGAAAGCAGGCTCAAAAGGAGCAAGGGTTAGTTTTTCTGAAACACAATCCGATGTTGTCAACCTTCATTTAATCCTTGACAGATGGGTTTGGTTCCAATATTGGAACTGACTTGACCGTTACTATAGCTTGCGCCAGCCAAAAACTCTCTATCTTCACTTTTTCCCAGAATCCTTCCCTCTCAATTACCTCAGATCTCGTTTGTCACTTTCCAAAATGGTCGCTTCAAGCTACTACTCTTGAATGTTAGTAGGTTTAGGTAAATTTTTTTTGTCCTATCCTTACAGTTTCTGCTTCTTTTCCCTTTATTCTTTCCTTTTACACTTAATGTATTCCTCAAGTATCATAGTTGATACATTTTTCCCTTTACACTTCTGTGTATTTCCCACTATCACGGTTGATAGTTCCCACACTCTTTCTTTCGTAGTTTTTTCCCGTCCCTGTACATGCTTGTGTACTTCTATGACCATCATTGGTGATAGTCTGTTTCCACGTCTTTCCTTTAAATATATAAAATATATTAAAATAATATTCTTTCGACTGTCACTTTCTTTTTCTTTGTAGTGTGATATTTTTAGTAGCTATTTTTTTCTAATTTCTTTACTCATTTTGACATGGCTGAGAAGGGTAAGGGGCCCCTCTGGTTTCAAAAAATGCCAGAAGTGTGGACATAAAATTCCCTCATCAGATTTTCACTCTGAGTTTATTGTCTTGGCCCCCACCATTTTCAGGAAGACTGCAGCGTGGGAGGGTGGCCTAATGGTTAAGGTGCTTGCCTTACAAACACAAGGTGCAGGGTTTAAGTCTCGCAAGGGACAATTGGCTAGGCTTAAAATGGCTCACAAGGGCAATTAGCCTACTATTAATCTATGAACCTATATCACGCCTTTAGTCAACGAGCTCTTGTGGAAAGGAGCAATAAACCTATCTTAAAAGGACTACTTCCTTTAACTTTTAGTGAAGTCTGATCTTCTGTAGATAAAGCAAAGACAGACACCTCATCTCCTTCATCCTCATCTTCTCTGGAAAAAAGCAAGAAAAGATGTCTCTCAGTTCCAACCTTCCTGTTGGTTCCAACAGCTAAAAAATTGAAGACCTCGGTTCTGAAAGTTTCCACAGAACCGCAGGCCGCTGCTGCTGACACACTAGTGCAGACAGCCACTCTGGCACATATTGTCATTTAGAGTCCTCTGACGTCAAATGCCCCAATACAGGAAATTACTACTGTCTCACCTACTAAGACTACTACATACTCACCTTCAATTGATCCTTTTGTTGGGGAGCTCCGTGAAGATTTTTTTGCAGAGGCCCAAGTCCCCTTCTAAGTTGTCAGTCCTCTCCAACAAAAGTCTTTCAGAGCTCAATGTGGAGAAGCTAGTGAATAAAATTATATGGACTAGAGGGATTTCAGGCCCTCCCCTTTCAGTTCCAACCCCTTCAGGTCTTTGTACCAAATCTTCCTTTAGACAACTAACTACTCCTCCTCCTCTAACCTTCTCAGAGGTCTTTGAGTCCTCTGTTCCAGTTCTCTCAGCGCCAATTGTACTGGCACCGGAGTTGTTCACTTATTCGAAGCTGGTAGTTACCCGAGCTCTTCGATTACTTCTGAACTGGAGACCTCATGGAACCGTAGCTACCTTGTCAATTCTGGGGGGGGGGGCGGGTCTCAACTCCAAGTTTTCTGGAGCCATCCCTGCTCCTCGGAGCTTTGGGTCGAGTTAGCTTGGCTCTGGCTTTAGTCCCAAGGGTCGGTTCTTTGGAGTGGGGAGTGACCCCGGTTCCAGGCTCCCTTCCCTCTTCAGATAGGCTGGCCTTCGAGGCTATGCAGAGGGCCATTTCTCTTGCAGAGACTCAGTAGGTGCCCTCCCCCTTGGAATAGGTACCTTCTTCTAGTTCAGTTATTCCTCCTGCCTCTCCACTGGGGCAGCGGGTGCTAAAGCCTCAGGTGTCACAGGCTCAGGTAGTGTCATCTACTGATACCTCCCAAGATTATCCCCCCTGAGGAGGTCTCTCAGAAAAAGGAGTGCAGGAGGAAGCCCTTGGATTCCCCCAAGGAATCAGTGACCGACGACAGAGATTTTGATGAGGGGGAAGGGTCCCCACAGTCACCTCCTGAAGATGTGTCATTTAGAGACATCCTGGAAATTCTAAAACAGAGGGGTGGCTGGAAGTCCCAAAACCCTTCCTCTGAGGAATCAGTTTACCTGCAGGCTTTAGGCACCCACCGGTCTACCTCTTGGGTGACACTGCCTGCTGAACTCATTCAGTTGACTACACAGCAGGCGTGGAAGGCTGCAGACACCATCAGGCCTCTCTCCAAAAGACTGGCTAAGATACTTTCCACTCCTGAAGATAAACACTTTTGGGACAAGCAAGGACTTGGCTGTAGATGCTATGGTCATTGCGACTGCCACTAAAAAGGAACTTGCTGAGGAGAGTTCCTCTGTCCATCCGCCCAACAGGGAGTCTGAGGCCATGGACAGATTTGGGGAGCGGGTTTACGCTTCACTGACCTACACCAGAAGGTCCTTGAATTTTTGGCACATTTCACCAGACTCCAAAGGGGATCTAATTAAGGAGTTGTCAGACACCATGGCGGGAGCTGTAGCTGAGGGAGTCCTAGAGAAAATGTCTTCCAGGTAAGCCACCCTGGAGACTGCATCTAATTTGTCGATAAGACTGATTGCTCACAGAGTTGAAGAGAAGTCTACAGCAGCGGGTACAGGCATAGTCATAAGGAGACATGGCAGGATGTGCCTGTGTGATTTTTGCAGAACCATTCAAGTCTTCTTTCATCAATGCTCCTTTTGACAGAACATCCTTGTTTGACCCGAAAGTAAAATGGACTTTATCCAGGTGTGAGAAGAATGGTAAGACCCTTTCTGGTGTGGACATACTTTTCTCCACCCCAAAGGTCCTTTTCTAGGAACCAGAGGAGCAGTGGAAAAATGTGGTCCAAGAAATCCCAAGAGCTTTTCCAAGACACACATGGAGGAAGTGCCCCAGGGGCAGAGGGGGAAACCAAAACGGAAGACGTCCTCGCAGCAGAGGTGGTCCGCAAAACCAGGGCTTCAGACATTACTTTCCAGAGAAGTCCTTTCAGCATTCCTGAAGAGAGGCCTGACTGTCTTCCTCTGGAGGCAGCTGGGGGATGGTTGTCCTTTCACTTAAACGCCTGGCTAAACATAACAGATTCCTGGGTGCAATAGATCGTATCCAGAGGTTATATCATTCCCTATTCTCACCTCAAAAAAATCCCCAATGTTCCACCAATCAGAGGGATTCAGCAGTGCAAGAAATTCAAAAACTGCCAGACAAGAGAGTCACCTAAGAAGTTCCACCAGACCAGAAATGATCCAGAACCTGCTCAAGATTTGTTTTAGTGCCAAAAAAGACAGGGGACTGGAGATCGATTTTGGATCTCAGTGTGTTGAACAAATCTGTTCGGCAAACAAAGTTCCAGATGGTCACGATACAGTCTATTCTCCCCTTTCTGAAGAAAGACAGCTGGATGTGCTCAATAGACCTTCAGAATGCATATAACCATAAAAAGATGGACAAATGCTCCAGAAAGTTCCTCTGCTTCTGGCTGGGAGCCAGTCATTACCAATTCAGAGTACTGCCCTTTGATCTCACCACAGCCCCCAGGCTGTTTAAGTGCATGGCAGCAGTAGCAGCTCACTTGAGACTGCAAGGATTCTGAGTATTTCCATACTTGGATGACTGACTCATAACCAGTCCGACCAAGCATCAATTAATTGTAGCCAGAGATTACACCCTCCACATCTGTGCCCACCTGGGGATTATGGTAAATCTAGAAAAGTCACATTTAACCCAACACTAAATTTAGAATTTATAGGGGCGGTTCTGAATACTCAAGCAACAATAGCAACACTTCCTCCAGAAAGACATCAGAGAATAGTAGTTCAAATTCAAAAGATAATCCACAGAATGAGGGTTCCAGCTCGACTAGTCTTCCAAGCTCTAGGGTCGATGGCAGCTTCTATAACTCTAGTACCATCAGCCAGGTTACTTATGAGAATTCTGCAATGGCTACTAGCTTCCCAGTGGTCTATTCTTCACCAACCACTGTCAGATCAAGTCCTAATCATCAATTGTTGCAAAATGGATCTTCTTTGGTGGACACATTCTGAACAAATTCTCCACAGTTGTCCCTTTGTCCTTCTGGAGTCCACAGCCATAGTGACCATGGACACTTCCCAGATGGGATGGGGGGAGGCATTATCTGGGCAAGACAGTCCAAGGCACTTTGTTCTCCATTAGAGGCCAATTTGCACATCAATGTCCTAGAGATAAGAATGGTGCTTCTTGCATTGCAGGCCTTTCAGACAGTTCTTCCTCAGGGGACTACTGCAATTGAAACAGACAATATGTCAGTGGTTTGGCACATCAACAAGCAGGAAGGAACCAAGTCTTATCCGGTTTGTTGAGAAGCCCTCGGAGTGTGGCAGTGGGCGATCTCTGTCAATCACTTTCTAACAGCAACGCACATTCCGGGGAGTTCCAATACTATTGCAGACAAGCTGGACAGATGCATCCTTCAACCTCTCAAGTGGTATCTCAATCTAGAAGTGGTGACGTTGAGATGTATCCTTCAACCTCACAAGTGGTATCTCAATCTAGAAGTGGTGAAGTTGATATTCCATCATCAAGCTCAACCTTGCTGCGATCGGTTTGCCTCCCCCTTAAACAACAAGTGCAGCAATTACTTCACCCTCATTCCCCCTTCGGGGATGTCAACCATAGACACACTCCTCCACAACTGGCCACCTGTATGCCTTTCCCCCGATGCCTCTAATTCCAAAATTTTTACAGAAAGCACTCAGGTTGAAAAGAACAGTAATCCTCATTGCTCCCTTTTGGCCTCAACAGATTTGGTTCCCCTTTCTTTGGCGTTATCTAATTCAATAACCTTGGATTCTGGATGCAGTACCAGACCTTCTGTCCCATCTGGACGGTCTTGTTCACCCACACATTTTGAACATCAAGCTGACAGCATGGTTCCTCCAATTACATTGCTGCCAGGTATCCTAATATTTCCTCTCCAGTATGGCACATCTTTTTGTCGGCTCATAAACCTTCGCTAGAAAGCTATATTTAAGTAAGTGGAAGAGATTTACCATTTGGGCCTATGAAAAGCAAACTGATCCTTTATCTGCTTCAACAGAGCACGTTTTAGATTTTTTTAGCCTCTCTATCCAGTGCTGCAGTTTCTCCTTCCACCATCAGACTACATTTGGCTGCAATTTCTAACTTTCACAATGGTTTAGAGGAAAGTTTTTAGCCACTCATAGGCTTTGTAAATCATTTCTAAGAGGCACGCTTTCATTAAAACTCCCGTTCAAAGATCCCACTCCTACTTGGGACCTGAGCTTAATACTACAAGCTGTAATACATTCCCCCCCTTTGAACCCTCTGCAGAATGTAATCTAAAGTTTTTATCTTGGAAGACACTGTTTTTGGTAGGTATAACTTCCGCCAGGAGGATTTCAGAGATCCAGACATCATCATCAGAACTTCCTTATCTGATTTTCCATAAGGATAGGGTTTCTTTATGAACAAGCCCTTCCTTTCTTCCCAAGGTAGTATCAGAGGTTAACATTAATCAGAAAATTAACTTACCGTTTTTCTTCGCAAATCATTCCAACAAAGGAGCTGAGGTAACAGAGAGAGGAATTCTGGGTAGAGGTGAAGCTCGAGAGGTTTTGGCTGGTGCGAGCTGTAGTAATGGCCAAGTCGGTTACAATACCCGAACCAAATCCATCTGTCAAGGACAAATGATGAAGATAAACACAGATGGAACATTACAGTGAGTACATAGCTTCTTTTTTCAGGTCCTAAGGGGTAGAAATAGATTTCCTAAGGGGTTTGAGGTGAAGGATGCCCTTTAAAAGTGAAGACAGAGGTGGATCAAAGGTAAGACAGGAAGTAAAGGCTGATGAATGAGCTTTAACAGAAAAGTATTGCCAGCCCTGAATTAAGGAGCTCACACAAGAAAGAATGAATGTTATAGATACCCACTAAACAAATTAACTGATCTTTTTTCTGACATCAAAAAGAAAATCTGCTCTGCTGTAGACTTGGAAAAGGTTGCCAGATGGTAGTGCCTAGTGAAGGTATGCACAGAAGACCAGGTGGCTGCCACCAAGATATCTTTAGTGGGAAACCCTTTGAGGAAAGCTGTAGAAGTAGCTGTGGCCCTAGTAGAGTGTGACCTAATCAAATCAGTTTTTTTTTTTTTTTTGCCAGGATGGCTGTAACAGAAAGAGATGCAGTCGGAAATCTACTTGAAAATGGTTTGTTTAGAAGCTGGTTTTCCTTCTGAGCCTGGGGCAAAGGTAATGAACACCTGGTCTGTTTTCCATAAAGATTTAGTCCTGTCCATGTAGAAGCTTAGCATTCTATGTACATCAAAAGAGTGCAGTAATCGTTCCCCTCTGTTCTGAGGGTTGGGAAAGGTAGGTAGGTAGGCAGATGAACGGCCTGACTCAGTGACACATTAGTAACCACCTTAGGCATGAAGGAAGGATTAGTTTGGAGGGAGACCCTGTCTTTTATGGAAGATAATGAAAGGCTCCACTGCCATTAGGGCCTGCAACTCTGAGACCCTCCGACTGAAGTGATAGTACTGGAGCAGTTTTCCAGGTAAGAAACTAAGGTGGTAGAGGCAGCAGGTTTGAAACAAGGCAAAGTTAACATTGGTAGGACAACGTTGAGGTCACAAGGAGGGGTGGGTTTTCTCCTGGGGGGCTACTCCCCTAAGAAATTGTTTCAGCAATAGGTGAGAATAAACTGGGGGATGACTAGGAATGTAGGCAAAGATGGCTGAGGCATGTCTTAATGGAGGGATAAGAGAAGCCTTTCTCCTCTAGATTGACCAGGTACTCCAAAGTGTTAGAAATGTTGACAGAAACTGGTTGAAACTGGTGCTTCTGGCACCAAACTGAGAATCTTTTCCATTTGAATAAGATTTTTCTTGTGCTAGGTGTTCTAGACACTTAAAATTGTTTGTGCCTGTCGACTCAAGTTGAAGGTGCACTAGGGTGTTGTGGAATAAACCATGATGAAAATCCGAGTGTCTGAAGGTTGGGGTGTACACAATCTTTCCCTTGTTCTGGGTGAGGAGGTCCACCCTCTGTGGTAACACCATAGGCTTTTGACTGGTGAGCTCGAGAAGGAGGAGGAACCAGTGCTGCCTGGGCCAGTCTGGTACTATCAGGAAGGCCTTTGGGCCCTCCTGCCTGATCTTCAGAAGCACTAGAGGCAACAGGGGTAATGGTGGGGTGGCATAAATGAAGAGGTGTGTCCTAAGGGAAGGAGAAGGCATCTGTTCTCCATGCAGATGTCTGCCTGGTGCAGAACTTCTTCAGGTGACCATTGTCCTTCCTGCAAACGTGCACCTGTGGGACCCCCCGCCATTGCTGTGTTATGGGTTGGAAACCTACCAATGGAGATGTTGTTTATGGGGGTCTGTCGGATTTCTGATGAGGTGGTTTGCCAGGATACTCTTTTCGCCTGGCAGGTATTGTGCCATGAGGTGCAGGCCTAGAGACTGTACTGTCTCCCATATTTACATGGCTAGATGGCACAAGGGGTAGGAATGCATGCCTCCCTAAATGTTTATGTACCACATGAGTGTGGTACTGTCTGTTTGTACTACAAGGATCCCTGGGTCCCATTTGTCCCTGAAAGCCAGTAAACCATTTTGTACTGCCATGAGTTATTTCCAATTTATGTGCCTCTTTCTGTGGTGACCGGTCCACAATCCTTGAGTTTGGAGGTTTTGGTTATGGGCCACCCATGCTGTCTAAAAAACATAGGTTATGAGGATCTGGCCCTGGGGCAAGAATGTGAGGAGCAAGCCCTGAATTTGCATATAGGCTTGTACCCACCATCCAAACTCCTGCTTGAGGCAAAGTATCAAGGATATTTGGGTGTCCAGGGATTTAGAGCTCTGGTACCACACACACTTCAGGTACCACTGCAGCTTCCTCATGTGCACCCTGGCCAGGGGTACCACAACAATACAGGATGACATGTAACCCAGGGTGCTGAGGAATTCCCTGGCTGTGATGCTTTGATTTTTCTGTATCTGAAGGAAGTAACCTATTAAACAAATGACCTTGCCCGGGGGGAGGAAGTCCCTCTGAAGGGAGGAGTCCAGGACAACTCCCAGGAAGACTATTTGAATGGGACTAGGCTGGATGTCTTGAGGTTTAGAGTGAACCCCAGAGACAACAGGAGGTTCTGTATGAATTTCAGATATTTGGAAAGTCTCCTACTTGTATTAGGCAACTGTCCAGGTAAGGGCAAATCTAGACCCCTTTGGTTCTGCAATAAGCAATGACCAGTGCCAAGCACTTTGTGAAAACCCTTGGAGCAGTAGGCAACCCAAAAGGCAGTGTTGAAAACTGACAGTGACAGGAGCTTGTTCTAAAGCTAAGAAAGCTTATGTGCGAGTTTTGAATAGGAATGTGTAACTAGGCGTCTTAGGTCTACTGAGACCATGAAGGCCTGAAGAGTTATCACGGGCAGTATATTTGAAGTGTCAGCATTTTGAACTTTGGTATCCTGAAGAATTTGTTTAAGCTGGACAGGTCCAGAATAGGATGCAAAGATCCTTCTTTTCCTGGGACTAGGAATAACCTTGAGTAAAAGCCTTTTCCTTTTTGTTTCTGTGGAACTGGCTCCACTGCTCCCCGAGAACACAGAATCTGTATCTGTTCAAGTGCCTGAATTTTTTTGATTTGGGCAGTACCTGTGGGAAACCTAAGTAAACTAAAGGCTCTTTGAAAGTGAGTTTGAAACCATTTGCAATAATGTTTAGAACCCACTGATCTGAAGTAATGTAGGTCCAGTTTTGGAGGAAGAGACAGTTTTCCTCCAAGCTTTGGGATGGAGATGGGAGGGTGGAGCGGAAGAAGAGTCATAATTGCTCTCTGGTTGAGATCTGTGACCTAGAACTCCCTTGCCTGGGTGTTTCAGAGCTCCATTGCCTTGACTGTTGACACCTTTGCCTGGAAGCTCTGTCCTTTTTGGGTCCTTCTCTGTATACTCCTAGGCTGGGTAGAAAAGGACAAATGCTTTGCTGTAAAGTTCCTGCTGAACCTAGGTGGTTGTACTTACAGGAAGTTCTTAATTGTTTGCATGGACTTTGCCTTGTCTTACACCATTTTTGAGTACTGCTTCAGCTTCTGGTCAAGAGAGTCTGTCTTTGTCAAGGGGAGCGTCCAACAGATTTGCCTTTACATGATCAGGGAGAGAGAGCTCCCTAAGCCATGCATGTCTCCTAATTACTGAACCAGTTACAGCTGCCCTGCAGGATGCCTCCATGGCATCAAAGCCACAATGCAGAATGTGTTTGGCCACCTGGAAACTGGAGTGACACAAGTCCAGAAGTTCCTTAGAAAGAGTTTTATCTTCCACGGTTGAAATTTCTTTGTTTGAGCTGATCCATAATGGCTTGCTGATATTTGATCACATGAAACTGACAGCTGAGAGTCCTCACAGACAACAGTAGCAGAGGCGTATACCTTCTTTCTGAACCTGTTTAGAGCCCTACTCCCCTTGTCCATGGGCAGGGGATTCTTGGAGACACTGGCTCTAGCCCCTTTAGGCCCTGAAGTAACAATTTCTGGATCACCAGAAGGATTTCTGAACAGATATTTATGGGTGTCCTGCACCCTGTAAAATCTGTCAGGTGTCCTAAGGGCAGGGGGGAAATGAGTCAGAACTCATGGAGGCATCTTAGGGAACATCCTCTACCACTTTCAAAATGGGAGGGATAGCTACACGTTTGTGCTCAGGAAGGCCAAGATCTCCCTAAATCTTTTCTTGGTCTGGGAGTAATCTTGGCTTCCTATGGAAAATGCTGTCTCATAGCATGAAGTCTCTCCCCAAAAGTTTGATCCTCTGGAGGTGAGACCAACAGAAGGTCCTCCTCAGAATCTGATTACTCAAAGGATGTGTAACAGGGTCTTTCCTCTGAGCCAGAGTCCTTCAAGTCTGAATCCTCCCACAGATAGGAAGGATTCATGGTCAAGATCCGTACAGGCATCCTTTTTCCTGGGGTAGCTTCACCTGTGGTCTGTCTGGCCCTTACAATGTTCATTAAGTCCTAAGCCAGCTTAATCAAATTCTTATGGGATCCTGACAAATCGGAGCTCATAGGCCTAGGCAGAGGTGCTGCCACACTGCCTTTCTTTGGGGTTGGTTTGGGCTTAAGCCTAGGTGTGTCTGACGTCCTAATGCCTGACTCTCTCTGAAAATACACTGGTGTATGCCTAGGCCTTGGAGTGTAGCTGGTTAATGAGCACTTGCTGGAAGCCGTGGCCTGCTGAGCAACCTTGGATGCAACTGATGAGCTGAAGACACGAGTAGTGCAAGTTGAAGGAACTGAAGGCATGCCAGACTCCAAATGGGTTGCCATAGAGGCCTGGGTCACGGTTTCAAATGCTGAAGGGTCTGCAAAGGCACCTCACCTTCTTCAACAATGATCAGTCTAGCAGGAGAGTCATGTGTGGAGTAATTGTCGTCTGACAACTTCGGCTTAAGTTTCTTCTCTTTCTTGTGCTTATGCACCTCAAGATCGGGACAACCGGTGGATGCCGGATGTGACTTAGAAAGCGAGCTAAGAATTCGATCCTCAACCTAATCGTTCTAGAGTTAAAATTAGCACAAAAACAACAAATAGGGACATTGTGGTCTGGGCCTGTGCAAGTAACACAAACAGTATGGAAGTCTCTGTGTGGGATTTGTTTACCACACCGGAGACAATTATTTACTTTATCTGATATGAGTTAAGTGAAAAAGAAGAGAGTTCCCCAACGGGGTACTTATCTTTCCAAAGACAACTTATCTCTGGTGCGGACCGACTGATACACTTGAATATTGCTTCGGGCTCCAGCAGCAAGAAAAGACTAAAGTGATGATGCAGACTGGCTCCCTTTACACCCAAGAGCAATGACGTTGGTAAAGGCATCCGCCAGCCTGGGAAGTGAAAACAGTTTTGCTCTGGTAGTTGGGCCAGTCGAGGGCTTTCACGGCAGGAAATACCAACAGTCAGGACTGCAACAGTGAAACACGATCATCAATAGATCTGTGGTGGCTGCTTCCTTCCTTCAACAGATGGGTCTTTGAATCAGACCTCAGATCAGTCTTCAGCCACTCAAGACTTTTGATCCCAAGCTCAGGCTCCTAGCCTTACCCATAACATCCTGCAAAGCTGAATATTACCCAAAATCGAGTTTGCCCAAGAATACAGACAACTCCATAATAATAATGATACAAAATATCATGCAAAGGAGGTGACATGAACATTCATAAGCTGATCTAGAGCTAAAAAGTGCACTTGAAGGGCCTTCAAAGTACATTAGCCTGGTCAAACCAGGATAAAGGAATAATGAATTCCACAATCAGGCACAGAGATAGTTAGGAGGGAGTTGAGGAATGACGGAAGCAGACAACACAGATCTACTGTTATGGTAAAGTAAGTAACATTTGCATCCAATGTTGTCTTTTCCATCTGTTCCTCAATGGATGAGACAGAGTGTCCCCAGCTAATATAAAGCTTGGGTGGATTCATGGAAAGATATTCCAGAAGACAGCTAAACCAAAGACTGCTTTGCCTCAGGAGAGTAAATCCAATTTATAATGGGATATGAAGGTACAAACATTAGACAAAGTGGCAGCTGCACAAATTTCATCAATAGATGTTCTGGAAAGGAAAGTAGGTGAAGTTACCGCAGAATTAGCAGAGGTAGCTTTGATGGATTTAGGTAAGGCTAAACCTTTTTCTTTGTATATATGTGTTAATGCAAGCAGACAACCATCTTGCTAAAGTGACGACAGAAAATCCATGACTCAACTTTTTTTTTTTTTTGCTGAAAGACACAAAAAGTTGATTAGATTTTCTGAATGCTTTCGTAAAGTGGATGTAAAAACAGTTGTCTATAAACATCCAACAAATGTAGCATACATTCTTTTTTACTGGAAAAATTCAAGAAGAAAACTAAAGACTGACGCTCTGATTTAAAGAGGTCTTGGTGCTACCTTTGGTTAAAAGGAAGGACTGGTTCATAAGGAAACTGCCCTTATGAACAAAAATGTATGGAGGTTTACAAGAGATTGGTGTTCTGATGCCCTCTTAGCAAAACTGCCACCAAGAATAATGTTTTCCACATTAAAAATGGAAGATCTATCTTAGTGGTGGGTTCGAATGGTGGTCTAGTCAGGGTTTGAAGTAAAATAGTAATGTCCCAAGGAGGGGTAGAGTCTGCAACAGGAGGTCTGAGAAGAAAATTAGGCCTCTAAAAAGCTTTAAGTAACCTGAGCGGGGCTACTGGGGACTAATTCTCCCTAATGTGAAAGTTTAAAATAGCTGCCAACTTGACTTTGATAGTAGAATAGCTGGCATCATTTTGAAAAACAGAGGCTAGAAATTGTAGGACCACTGGAAGGGTGCTGGAAAAAGGCTCTAAATTTTTTTGAGCAGCCCCAAAACAAATCTTTTCCATTTGCTTTTGTAAATTATTCTAGTAGAAGGTCACTCAGATGAAGTGAGAATGTGGATTACTCGGGAGTGGAAATTTGGGGGCTCAAATGTCCGGGAGATGCAAATAGGATGGGTGAGAAAAGAGATACAGGGCCCATGGAGGGTGCTTCAGATGATGCCACGTTTAGGGAACCATAGTTGGGGCCAAAAGGGGGCAGTAAGGATCACCATGATCTTCCTCTCTATTAATTTCTTAATTTTGGGGGGGGGGGGGTGCATGAGGGAATCCACGGGGCCAAGTGTGGATCACAACATTTCTCGGTGACTCCTCTTTAGGAGAGGGATCAGGGCAAAGAATCCATTACATTTTCTGTTGTGGAGACCATCAAAAATATTGGAGCTAGGCTTGCCGCAGCAGCAGCAGATTTCTTCTCCCACCTTTTGTTTGAAGGACCACTTGAGAAGCAGGAGTACAGATCTGCTCAAAATGTCCACTAGAACATTGGACTTCCCTGGAATGTACATTGCTAAAAAAAAATGACTGAAAGATATCGTCCACTGTCAAAACCTCATGGCTTCCCTGCATAATGGAAAAGAATGGGGTCCTTCTTCTTTGCTGATGTACTTGACTACTGACACACTGTAGATAGCCATGTCTAAAAGCAATGCTAAAACAGACTGTAGAGTGACCTTTTTGAATCTGAAATATTTACCAGTGTGACTAGAAAGGTCAAGTCTACATCGAGTATCCAGGAGTGCTCCTTCTTTGGTACCAAAAAAGTTAAAAGAAAATTTTTTTGCCTTTGTGTATCGCAGGGATGGGTTCTATGACTCCTGCTTCTATCACGTGATAGAGCACTGGAGGAAACAGCTCTGTGTGAGCTGATGAGTGTGGGGAATTCCCCTGAAAGTGGGAGGATTTTCTATCCACTGCCAAGTATATCCTCTACAAATTATTCTCAGAACTCATTTGTCAGACTATTTGTGGCCAGGCTGCATGGTTAAGAAAGAGCCTGGGGGAAAGAGGAAGAGAAGGACGGGAAAAAGAGGTAAGGGTGCTTGGTGACATGACACAGGCACCTTTGCAGGGGGGGGGGGCATTACCCTTTTTCAGAAAGGAAGCCTTCTTGCTTGGTTTCAAAGAATTATCCTCCTACCATTTCCTTTTAGATACCTGACTTTTGTTTGGCTGGGATTTTTGTTTGTTCTGCCCCTTGGAAAAAGATGGCTTGTTTGGAGAGAAACTGGGTACACAAAACATCTTAGATGCCCCATGCATCAATTTGCCTCTATCATCCCACTGTTTAAAAATCTGTGTAACTGAGGGCTCAAATGCCAATTTAGAACTTAAAGGTGCATTCAACACTTTAGCTTTAAATCCTTAGAGAAGCTGGTAGAAAACAGCAATGAATCATGTGAAGAGTCAGAGAACTTTTTTCTTTGGATGGCAGAAAGACTGAACACTCACTTCGACGGCTGAAAGCTTCTCTCAGGATATGCTCAGCCAATCAGCTGTTACAGGAAGAGAGAGGGAGGGAATCTGAGCTTTTGAAAGCTGACCAGTACTGGGCTACCTTGGCAGATATCCCAAAAATGCCACTGAGGAAGTGGGAATGATGAACATTCTTTTTTAACACCTTTATTGAATTATCACTAAAGACAAATTCTGTTGAGAACCTCATTTCTGCAACTTCTTTTCTGTCAGCTCTTGGATAGACTCTCCACCACTTCTAGTACTCACTCTTTTTTAAACCCTTTTACTGAATTCAGACTTAAAACACTGGCAACCATACATTTATATGAAAGAAAACAAACCATATTAACATGTTTCTAGTTACTAACATACATCACATGCTTTGTACAACTATCAATCGAACATTACATAAACTGCTCAATTCCTGTCTTCCCATAAATCACACTTGTCCTCCAAAACATTACTCTGCTTGCATTGTTCCAACAATTTACATTTTCTTCTATGTAATTTGCTCCTACCCTTTTCTAAAAATCCCACTTCCATTTTTTTCTCACTTTTACAATATTCAGTACTTCAAACACAGTTGTTTTACACTAATTCTCTTAGCTGCCAAAAAGAATTACTAGAAAATGGAAATCAAACTTTCTTAGGTCTTACTATGCCTAGGCAATTCTGATCTTGTATCCCAGCTAAAAATATAACTTCCTTAGTTACACCCAATTTGGTCACACAATATATCTAAGTCTACTCTGCAGAAAAGTTTTGAAGTCTGCCAACTCATTACACTCCTAAAACATATGTTCCCATTTACCTCTTTCTTACCCATCACACACCCAAAAATGCTTGGGGGGTATAGAAATACTTATGCAAACACTTCAAAGTAAAACCTCAAATTCGTCTGCACTGTTGCATACTTGTTGTCAGCCATACATACGGACTCTCATTGTTTCCTTGTGAACTGTTTATCCAATCTTTTCCAACCACCTGTGAATGATTACTATACTTTTCATGCAATATTTTATATGCTCTACTTATTATCCATTTTTAAAGTAGCTTCTGTTCTAGATACAACTAAAAACTCTACCAGAGCAGATCTTTCTCTTGGAATTCTCCTATCCTTTTCTCTTTGCCTATACTCTGATATCAATCGTTGATTGGGAAAGCAGTCTCTAGCCTGCAGTTCAGATGTCTTCTTGGTGCCTCTTCCCATTCTACTACAGTTCCCCTCTCTAGTTATTTGCTCCCAATTGGTTCCTTTGCCAGTTTTCTCCAATAAATTCCACCCCCTTTCCTGTGCTCTGTACCCCTAACTGCAGTCTTCCTTATAGCTTTCGCCATACATGCGTTGGCTTAGCTTTTAGAGTATCTTCTGCTACTTTAGCAATATAATATTCTATATGACTGCTATTCTCCATAACGATCTGCATGCCAAAATTCCATTCTCTCCTTACTTCTCAAATTTCCCATTTCATCATCCCTTTCCACTTTGAATTATAGCGTTCTGCTTGTGTTATGTATAGAAGCCTTAAGTGTGTAGCTCTAACATATCTCTTCAAATCAGATAACCTTAAACCATCTTTTTCTGTTAGAAGGATCAGCTTTGTCTCACTTGACATTTGCCCTCATTCCCTCCCAGATACATTTCTAGAACTCTTTATTACTGTCCGCAACTTCTCTTCTGGTTGATAAAAATATGCCTGAACTGTACAAAAAACTAAAAAGACTAAAAATATTTTCACTGTTTGCATCTTGCTATCCACATACATAAACAAGGGCTTCTAGTTTCTTTTTAGTCCCTTTCAATATATCATTAGCTGCCATGACAAAATCCTTTGAATGGATACTTCTAAGCACTTCATTTTACTATTGCCCCATAATTATGGGTATTGCTACACCAATTCATGTGTGGGTACACAGTTTATAGCTACAGTCTATTTTACCTTCATTAATGTTACAATTTTATATCCAAAAAAGACAAAAAATGTCTCAAGATGTTCCACAATACTGAGATGTCCTTTCCTGGTTTTATCAGGTACAAAATAGTATTCTGCAAATAAAGCCAACTTTTCTTGATTACTATATCAATTATATCCTTGAATTTCCAAGGATATCCCTAACTGGGTCCTCTGTTCAGATACAACTTGTCAGAGAGGAAGCCTCCAACTTCAAGTTTTGACTCCCATCTCTCATTTATCCTTCTAATTAATCTTATCATCATCATTGGGGAATGCAAATGCTTTCATTGCCATACTCATGAAATCCTAGAATACCTGTTGAATGCTTTCTCTGCATCAAGACCTATTCAACAGCAGTAGCATTTTCTTACACTCTCCTGCCCTCTGGATCTTTACTGCTCTATTAATGTTGCCAAATGTTTGCCTCTCTACCTCAAAACTACATGATCCATATCTATCAGTTTTGGCAACACCTTTGCCATTCTTTTAGCTTGCATAGACATAAATAATTTATAAGCAAGGTTTAAATTTGAAATGGGCCTATATGAAGCTGGGTCTGATGGGTCTTTACCATCTTTAGGTAATACAGCCACCACAGCTTTCTTCAAAGATGTCGGTCCCCCAACCCTTTTAAAATACTGTTAAACCCTGCTATACACCTATTATCACTTTCATCCCTCCTAGCTTCCAAACTCCCAAAGGAATACCATATATTCCTGGAGATATCCTGCAGATTCACTGTACCTTACAGTTTTTATCTCATCTCCTTCTATCTTAACTGTTAATTGTTGAGCCTCATCTACCTGTAACCCTTCCATAAACATTTCCATTTGTGCTCTATTTCCACATTTCTTTGCTTTGTACAAATTGTTATACAATTTCCAATATATCTCTAATACCTCTATAGGATCTCTGGTTATTTATTTATTTTTTTTTTGTTTCAGGCAGGCTCCTCTAAGTTTGGCAACAACCCTTTCTACTTTCTGTTGTCCAAGCTGCTGTTAAACGCTCTGGAGTCATTATTAAAAACAGTTGCTTAACAGCTGTCTTTCTAAACTCCTGCACATTACCCAGCTACTCCATTATTTTCTTTTTAGCACTCTGTAGTTGCACCTTTTCTTGTTTTGTGAGAGCCCTCTTACTCTGCAATATCTTAACTTTTGTCAGACCCTCTAAATAATGTTACTTTTAACCATCTCTCCTTTTCTTTTATTTCTACCCAATTTTTCATTTTATGTGACTCACTAACTATAACACCTGAAGAAATTTCTATCGTCCCTAATAACTCTTGAATAATTTTCACTACCAATTCCTTAAAAATCTCCCTTTAATAGGCAGGTGGGGTAACAGCAGTCTCTCACTTTTACTTCATTACCCTACATTTTTATCTTTGTTGTTACTGGCGCATAGCCTGAAATAGCTACTAGATGTGCATTGAAGATTTCAATTAAATGCATTGGCTCCTGTGAAACAATTTCTGTCTTGGGGAATAATATGCAATTTCTCTCAGAGTTCCTACTGAATTCCCATCTTTCTTACCACATATTTTCATATATTTCTTTAGAAATCTACCCTTTCTTGTTATATTTTCCCTTCTAGGTCCCCAGATACATCTACACTGTTGCAAATTAAATTCCATTCCTCACCTGTAAGTAATAATCCCTGCTGAAAGCTGATTATTTCTCCCAAAACATTTTAAGCTCCATAACAGCGGTTTCAGGTGAAACAAATACATGCCAAGGTAATCCTCCTCACTTGCCAGTAGCCCCTTACTGTCACAAATATACCATTACTATCTTGTCTCCCCTTCTATCACTACTGGAGTTCCTTTAGCAATTAGTATAAGAATTTCCCGTTTCCTTTGTCCCTGACTCTTGCTGAATATCCATACTGAAATTATTTCTTTAACAAATTCACATGCTCATTTCTTTCCAAATGTCTCTCCTGTAGCACTGCTATTTGCCCTCTGTATTTATTAATATATTTCAATGCTTCTTCCTTTTTTTGTCTATTTCCAGCTTTTGTGTTAAATGTACCCACAAATGTTTGGCAGGTTGATCCTCTATACAGTTGATGTGAAGTTGCTAAATGTCACCGTTTATTCTCACTGATGGGTTTGGAGCCGATCCTAGGCTCTGACACGGCCGATAGAGAAGTTCAAGGTTTGCCAGTAGCTCGAGACCAAGCCCCTTATCCCACAATGCACTGCTAGAATTACCTCAGATCTAGTTTGCCGCGGCAAGAGAGATCTCGGTGATCCAGTTAGCTTGGACCATTTTGACAAATCGCAAGTTAAAAAAACTCTTTTTGTCTTTTGGGTGATTGTAAGTGTTCAGTGTATTTCTAGTTTAAAATAATATAGTTAAGTAGGTTAGTTTTTGTAGAGATCTACCCTGTGTGTAGTTTTTGTTTTCTTGGTGTTATGCCCTTTCTTGGCCCTATTTAGTCTTACTATCTTTATTAATCCAAACAGCAGCGGGTGCTGGTGTGAAGCGGCCAAAAACCAAAACTGACAGTCTGAAGAAGCCGCATGGCGAAAGCGCTCACTGTGATTAAAGGATTTACTGCTCCACATTGCTAGAGTTAGCGTGGGGATTTCTATCTGGAAGTTTTGTCGTTTGAAGAGTGATTTAGTGAAAGGTTGCCTTTCACTATACTATCCTGTTGGTGTATACCATTTCAGTTTTGGTTTTTGGCCGCTTCACACCAGCACCCGCTGCTGTTTGGATTACTCTATATTGTTTTTGCTGGTGTGACATCCTACGCTCGGGGGTTACATTTGACTCAGTTTACTATCTTTATTAGTTTTCTTAGTGTGGGCTTAGTCAGCCCTGTATTTAGCCTTTACAGGTATTTATTTGTGGTGTTCTGTTAAAAGAATGTCTGATGAGAGAGAAATCTCACCCCAAATAGGGATTTAAAAAGTGTCCAGATTGTGGACAGAAAATGTCCGTTACGGACGGACATGTCCAATGTGTCTATTGTCTGGGGGCTAAACACCTCCAAGACTCCTGCAATATATGACATTCCTTTTCATCGAGGGTTCTCTTAGAAAGGAGGAGAAAACTGATAGATAGGGGGTTACTGCAGCATTCTTTTTCTGAAGTGTTGGGTAGTCAGGAAAGTGCCAGCACTTCGTCAAAATCTTCGAAGTCTTCTGATTCCAAACAGACCAAGAGGGCAAAGAGATCAGAGGTTACAGGGTCATCGGCTCCACAGCTCTCGGAACAGAGTGTCCCTTTGGTTCAGAGCCAGCTCTCAGTCTTGGAGCCAGTCTCCGAGGTCCCCTCATCTCCTCTGCTCCAGTCAGCACCTTCAGTGCATTCCTCTAAGTCTTCGGTCAGACTCTCTGATTTGGATATGGATTGGCTAGTGCAGAAGCTTTTAAGTGCACCAGGACTTGCTAAATTGTCGGCACTGACCACTTCGTCGGAGCCGAAGACCATTGAATCGGAGTTGACTACTCCTCCTCCGAGCCGTACTGGCCCCTCTCAGCCGGAACAGATGATTGTCGAACCCTTGGAACAGAGACCCGCACCAGTGTTATCGGTTCCATCTACTTGTATGTCCTCGGCACCGACCGAGGATGCTAGGAGCCAACGCTCTCCTGTTGGGTCCAGGGAGGACAGTCGAAACGATATGTCAGTGCCAACTCTTCCTCTTGGGGCTTTAGCTCGGATGAGCTCGTCTCCTACCTCAGGCTCGGAGCCTATGGTTTCGGTGAGGGAGGAATCAGACCCGTTTGGGTCCGTCTACCCTTTCTCGTCGGAGCCATGGCGCTTTCGACTCCATGAGGAGAGTCATGTCTCCTAAGACATCGTCAGCATCGGTTCGGCCTTCCCTCTCCCTTCAAGTTCCTGTGTCTGCTTCTTCGTCTACCGGTCCCCCTGCTAAGCAGAGAAACCCTGAGCCTCATGTACCCCCACAGGGAGTCCCCTGCTCTTCCGAGACTTCCCCAGATCCCCCCACCGAGGAGGTAACCAGGAAGAGATTGTGCAAGATGAGGCACTTTGACTCCCCACAGGAGTCTTTGACATCTGACACTGACCTGGATGAGTCAGAAGGGTCCTCTCGATCCCCCTCTGAGGATATCTCCTTTGCAGAGATATTAGAGATCCTGAATCAGAGGGGCGGTTGGCAGTCCAAAACCCCTACTGAGGACGAGTCAGTGCTCTTAAAGGCTTTTGGGTCTCAACCTTCCACTTCTTGGGTGTCTCTGCCTTATGATGAACTCATGGACCTGATCTCTCGTAAGGAGTGGGAGTCGCCAGAGGCCATGGAACCTGTCCCTCGGAAGCCGAACAAGTTTATCTCTGCCCCAGTGGACAAAGCCTTTTTGACCAAGGGAGTGCCTGTTGATGCCATGGTGGTTGCTGCAGCCACCAAAAAGGAAGTGTCTGAAACATCCATATCTATCTATCCTCCTAAAAGAGAGTCTAGGATCATGCATAGATATGGGAAACGCATGTTTAGTTCAGGGACCTTTTCTCTTCAATCGCTAAACTATTTAACCCATTTCATGAGACTCCAAAGAGATCTCCTGAAAGAGCTAGGAGATACTCTTCAGGATACAGTAGCTGCAGGGGTGGCCGACTGAGTCAACACACAGCTTGCTACCCTAAATTCAGTTGTGAACTCATCAATGCATCTCATATCATATGCAGCTGATGGTTCGAGTAGAGCCGCTAGTTCAGGAATTGCTCTGCGGAGACCAGCCAGGATGCGTCTCTGTTCCTTTGCGGAGCCCTTTAAGTCTTCCTTTAACACTCCGTTTGACGGCTCATCACTGTTTGGGCCTAAAGTAAAGGAAACATTAACCAGGTGTGAGCAGGAAGGCAAGACCCTATCTGCCGTTGAAAGTCCGTTTTTCTACCCCTACTCGGCCCTATCCCAAGGGCCCTAAGGGCGGAAAAATGTGGTTCCGAAAAGCACAGGGAACCTTCCAGGACACACATGGAGAAACCCCCTCTAGAGGCAGAGGAGGGGGTTATAATGGAAGATGCCGCCCATGTGGCAGAGGGGGTCCGCAGCAACAGGGCGACAGAGGACAGTTCTCTGGTCAGGCCTACCAGCGCCCCTGAAGGGACGCCTGGCTGTCCGGCTCTGAAGGTAGTCGGGGGTCACTTATCTTTGTACCCAGAAGCCTGGCTAAACATAAAGTCGGATACGTGGGTACAAAGCATAATTTCCAGAGGATATTTCATACTGTTCTCTACCCCTCCCACTCCTGTACACAGAATCCCAGATGTTCCACCCAGTCGCAGGGAACAAGTAATCATAGAGGTCCATAAATTGCGAGAAAAAAAAGAGTCATCCAACCAGTCCCAGCAGACCAAGTTGGATTCGGAACTTACTCAAAATTCTTTTTGGTACCAAAGAAAACAGAGGACTGGAGACCTATCTTGGACCTCAGCAGACTCAATCAGTTTGTAAAGAAAGGGAAGTTCTGAATGGTCACGCTTCAGTCCATTCTTCCCTTTCTAGGGAAAGGCGATTTGATGGGCTCCACAGATCTCAAAGACGCGTACCATCACATAAAGATGAATAGACTTTCCAAAGATCACCTGCGTTTCCAGCTGGGAGCCAATCATTACCAGTTTCGAGCCCTGCCCTTTGGTCTCACTACAGCCCCCAGAGTGTTCACCAAATGCATGGCAGTGGTTACGGCTCACCTGAGGCGTCTAGGATTCCAGGTGTTTCCATACTTAGATGACTGGCTCCTCACCGCTACCACCAGGCATCAATTGACTCAGGCAACACAATACACTCTGACACTCTGCCATCAATTAGGCATTACGGTCAACTTCGAAAAGTCTGCCTTATCGCCATTGCAGCATACTGTTTTTATAGGAGCAGAGTTAGACACCTCAACCACCACTCTACGTCTTCCAATCGAAAGAGTCTCACTTCTCCGCCAACACATCAATTCACTGGTGTCAAAGAACAAAGCTACAGCAGCAGAGGTCTTGAAGGTGCTAGGTTTGATGGCAGCTGCAATCTTGGCCGTACCACTCGCAAGGATGCATATGCTAATCCTTCAATGGCTCCTCTTTGCTCAGTGGTCTTAACAAAAATTGCCGATGCACCATATAATTTTCATCACAGATACCTGCAAGAGAGACCTTTGGTGGTGGTTGATGTCTCTTCATGTCACAATCGGAAGGCCCTTTGCCCCCCCCCCCCCAGCAGCCACTGTGACCATGGACGATTCCCTGATAGGGTGAGGGGGGGGGGGGCATTTTCAGGGAACGACTGCCTAAGGCACATGGACGGATCAAGAGTCACATCTGCATATCAATGTTCTAGAGTTAAGGGCGGTACTTCTGGCGTTCCAGTACTTTCAGGACTCTCTTCCTCTAGGAACTATAGCATTTCAGACGGACATGTCAGTAGTCTGGTACTTGAACAAGCAAGGTGGAACCAAGTCTTACCCCCTTTGTCGAAAAGCCCTCAGGGTCTGGCAATGGGCTGTGTCGTCCCAGCGTTTTCTGTTAGCAACGCACATCCCGGGGAAATCCAACGTGATAACGGACAAGCTAAGCAGGGCGATGTTGCTCCCTCACGAGTGGTCTCGCAAACAACAGGTTGCGGAGTTGATTTTCCGTAAATGGGGCCAGCCTTGCTGCAACCTCTTTGCCAGCCACATCAATTCAAAATGCAGAAGCTACTTTGCCCTAATACCACCTCCGGGACATCCTCCGAGAGATGCACTCATACACGATTGGCCCCGGGTCTCCTTTATGCATTCCCACCCTTTCCATTGATACCCAGACTTTTACAGGAAGCAAAATCACTGGGAAGGACTGTTATCCCCATAGCCCCCTACTGTCCTCAACAGATCTGGTTCCCGTTTCTCCACCATCACTTGTTGGAAGGTCCATGGATCCTGGACCCAGTTCCGGACCTTCTGATGCACCCGTCAGGGGACCTCAATCCTTACCCTGCAGTCCCTGAAACTGACGGCTTGGCTAATCCACTTCCCCTAATTGCCAGGCTTCATTCAATTTCAGAAGATACAAGACAAATTCTCTTGTCTTCTCACAAGCCATCCACCAGGAAATTACATTGCAGTAAGTGGAAAAGGTTCTCAATCTGGGCCAATATACAGAAAATTGACCCTTTCCGAGCTCCGCTATCATCCATTTTAGAATTTTTGACAAAGATTTTTAAGGAAGGGGCAGCAGCTGCTAACAGTTCGAGTCCAGTTAGCCATCTAAAATTTCCACCTTGGATTCGATGGCTCGAACGTCATGGGCCATAAGTTATCTAAAACATTTCTTAAAGGTGTTCTTCACATGAGACCTCCTGTCAAAATTCCTTATTCTCCCTGGAATTTGAACTTTATGCTGTCTCAAATGATTCTCCCCCCTTTTGAACCAGCATCTTCTTGTGATCTCAAATATTTATCCCAGAAAACTATTTTTCTAGTGGCCATTACTTCTGCCCACAGAGTGTCAAACCTCCAAGCATTATCTGTCAGACCACCTTACATGATTTTCCATGCTGATAGAGTATCTCTCAGAACAAACCCCTCATTTTTTCCCTAAAGTCTGTTCTGAATCCAGTATCACTCGGGTCACTGAGCTGCCAGTCTTTTTTCCCAACCACTCTAACAAATTGGAATACATGCTGCACAAACCTGATGTACACAGACAGCTCAGATTTTATCTTGACAGAACTAAGGATATTAGAAAATCAGATCAACTTTTTGTATCCTTTTCAGAAGCCAGAAAAGGTAATCCAGTGGCTAAAACAACTTTATCTAAATGGTTATCAGACTGTATATCCTTTGTTTATGCGAATGCTAACATGCCTTTGACACACAAACCTAAGGCTCATTCTACCAGAGCCGTTTCTACGTCTTCTGCCTTTCAAGCTAAATTGTCCCTTGACAATAATTGTGCTGCAGCCACGTGGTCTAAGCCTCATACCTTTATCACACATTACAAAGTAGACAAGGCTTCCAGGGACAGGTCTTCCTTTGGTTCCATGGTACTGAAAAACGTACTTCCATGAGCCACCCAAGATTGAGGGTGCTAGGGACGCTACTCATCAGTGAGAATAAACGGTGAGATTTAACAACTTCACATAAAGAAGTTATGTACTTACTATAACGTTCCATGTGAGTTGTTTATCTCGCCTTTATTCTCACGTCCCTCCCTCCTTCCCCCTCCTGGCTGGCAGTAGACTTAGAGGCTAGTACTATCCTAGCTTCTCAGTACTTCTATTCCTTGGAAAGTGTTCC
The DNA here is from genome assembly GCF_019279795.1 of Protopterus annectens. Taxonomy (NCBI): domain Eukaryota; kingdom Metazoa; phylum Chordata; order Ceratodontiformes; family Protopteridae; genus Protopterus; species Protopterus annectens. The sequence goes on from NC_056744.1 coordinate 1,626,474,424, forward strand.
CCTTTTAGAGTATGGTAAAGGTATATGTATATATATATATATATATTTGCAGCAAACAAGATCTGAGGTAATTCCACCAGTGCATTGTGGTATAAGGGGCTTGGTCTCGAGCTACTGGCAAACCTTGAGCTTTGCTATCAGCCGCGTCGGAGCCGAGGATTGGCTCCGAACCCATCAGTGAGAATAAAGGTGAGATAAACAACTCACATGGAACATTAAAGTAAGTACATAACTTCTTTTTTCTTGTCATCCCCATGTGAACCTGTGTCACATTGTACAAGACTTTTTGTTTTAATGAAAACCTTCAAAAAAATCAAACGCATCCCCAAAACCTATTAACTTAAAACAAACACACAAAACAATGTCTATCTTCAAATAATGAAGTTTAAACCTCCCAACAGGAACAACTGCCTCAAACTAACAGCTGTACTCACAGGTATTACCCTAACCTAAAATTAAGATCATTCACTCCAAGACGGATGTTACAACCTATGCTTCTACTTATACTACCTGCTGTCTGTTATTGTCTTATCTTTATTCTCTTCTCAGATGTGGAAAAAAACATCTTGTGTGCTTCCAGAAAATATTAAGCTTTTATATTAAGCTTTTTATTGCATGCCCAGCAGTCAGCTTGTCGCTATGGATACTTAAAATGTACAGCTGCCTTTAATTGCAGAATTCTCAACTCACACTAAACATCTATTTGCTAAAGGAAAATATTTCTCTACGTTCAGTGTTCTCTTATTTACTTGCTTATAATAAAAACTTACTAGATAAAACCAAAGGCCTTAATCCAGACATTCACCTATGCAAAATTAACAAGAAAACATCAGCTCTACATATATTATAATCTATGCACTTTTACACTGCATCCCTAACCTCAACAACCCAAGATTACAGCCTGCTAACTTAAACATGCTTTTGTTCAGCCTTTCCTCCTCTCTTTTTATATTGTAATACCTACACACTTCTTAAAACAAGAGACATAAATAATGTGTCAGTTTACTTCAGTATCTGAATCATGTACAATAACTGAAAATACTTTACTAGATAATATGCAATTTATATCATGAAATATTTTGTACAAATACTGTTAAGTACAAAATTGTATTACTTACTGTTACCCTTTTTTTTCCCCACTTCTCTCGGTGCCTTTCCAAACATTAATAACATGAAATGGGGTACATGCTTTTCAGTCACCCGCAAGTTTAAAGTGAACAAAAATCCAATATTTCCATTTTTTGTAAAGCCACATTTCACAAATATGACTGATGCTTTATAATCTCACATGTATTCAATAATTTCAGCGTTGCTGTTCTTTTTCCGGTTCATCTCCATCTCCCAACCCTAAGACTCTGGTTTAAGTCTAAGGTACTCCTGATCCTTCTAGTAAACACCTAAGCTTATTTCCATCTCTCAAGCATTTTCCTCTGAAACACTAAAGAGGTTTCACTGGCAAAGTCTCTCTATAAGCTTTATCATCAGAGGAATGGAAGCAGAGTTCCCCTCTGTTTGATGCCTCACTTTTTTTGTCAGACAAACTTTTGTATTTCCTCCTTGCCTGTTCTGCATCAAAAATTACTTTGTTCTTCCAGGAAAAAAAATATTGTAAAGATAGCTGGATACAGCAGCTTGAACCTCACACCTGCCTCTTAACATCCCCTGATTGCTGGGATAAATTTGCTTCTCTTCTGCCTGGTGTCCACTGCCTAATCTTTTTCTACAAACATTCTACGGTCTCACAATTTTTAATACTTTGCTCTTCTGCCACAGATTTTTCATGATCAACTCTTTCTGCTGGTATGATTGCATAATATCTCTCAACCTAATGACACAAGAAATCCAGACAAAGCCTAAAATAATGGGAAGACAAAGGCTCAAAAATAGGGACAGATTGTAAATATTGTCCATATAAACTTATAAAGTTGCTAAAACAGGAATTGTATTAGCATGCCATTTTCTGAAGGATATGAAGCCTGAAACTCAAACATATGTCGTTATTCAATTACCACTTCAATCTTCAGTGATTTGCCACCACAAATTTTATGAACAAAAAGATCAAAAATATGAGGCAAAAATTAACACTGTGCAAAAAACTGGACAATTGCAAGTTACACATTGCATCTTTACTAATACAGATGTTGGCTGCTTTTTCATGGCCAGGTTCAAAGCATACACACAATGTGCCCTTTCAATTAAGAAATACTGCTGTGGAATACCATTCCAGTTGCTTATTTGTGCTTTCTTAAAATTAAAAGTCTTTCTTCCAGTACAGCAGAAAATCTCAGGTTTTCCCTGCATGTTCTGTCCTCTAACTCTACCAGTTTTTAAAATATCTCTTCTTGAGCAGTATTATGCTCTGCAGTTTTATCAGCTCATCTGAATAGCTGTTTAAAGTTTCTTCCATTTTTTCCCACTTTTTGAGTTGGGATATTCCCTTCAATGTTTCATTTATTTTAATCACTTCTGAACATATCTGATTTACTTTTTTATCTCTAGATTACTGGAAGTCATGTCTTGCACCAAAGCTGAACTTGACCTGCTTTTTGCTTAACAGCCGCAGGATTCTTCTTCTTCACAGTATTTTATTTTCACTTTTTGTAGTAGATTTTCTTTCAGGCTCTCCAAGTTTCTTCTTTGCTGGCATCTAGACAGTGTACTTACTAGCCAGTAACTGAATTGACTAAAACTGGCAGAGTTACTGGACCTTATCTCTCAGTTTCTTTTTTTACACTGGGACAGGTGAAATTAAGCTGGTGATCAGTATGCAGCAATCTTGGAAGTCTCAGAATGATTAACGTCTTGTGGCGATTGCCACAGACCACATGAAAAAAGTGGAAAGCAGTGTTGTCTGGGCCCAAAGGGGAGTCATCAACAAGGGTATCTGTCGCACTTGAATTTCAGAAGTACCTTGGGAATTGGGGGTTAGGTAGTAAATGCTTTCAGGAATCTCCCCTTCCTGCAACAAGGCATAGTGCCCATTTTCCAAGCCTCTGGGCATGGAATACTGGAGCTAAATGGCCTAAGCTGCTTGTTTCAATTGGAGGCAAAAAGCTCTGAGGAGTACCCCACTGATGGATAATTCACAGGAAGACGTCTGTTTAATATCCATTAAAGAGGGTCTGCCTGGTACCTTCTTAAGTAATCTGTCACTGAACTGTTCTTCCAGGGCATGTAAACTGCCAGAAAGGACAAGTTGTGCTATATGGCTCCATTCTGAGCAGTAACTGCAAGTGTCATTAAGATCTTGACCCACCCTGCTTGCTTATGTACTGCATAACTGTGGCATTGTCTATAAATATGTACAAGTGACCTCATGACCAGATGTGATGCAAGGATTGTAGAGACTACAATCAGCCTTTATTTCCCTGATATTTATGTGGTCGCTGCTGTCCATTTTGGACAAAACACCCTGGACTTTTATATTCATAGGATATGCTTCCCAAGCCAGGTCTGAAACATCTGTGCAAAGATCTTGGCAAGGGGAAGGAACCAGAAAGGGCACTACAGGATTGAGCGGTACCTGGTTGATCCATCAGTGAAACCAACTTTTGATGAATGGCAAGTAAGGAATGGAGAAGCTGTCTCTATGTAGATTTTAGACAACAATCTCTCTCATACAGAGTTTGATCCAAGGAATCATTAGAAGAGGGAAGGACATAAACCTCAGGGCTCTCAAGATCTCCCTTGCTGATGTTGCATCTAGGAAACAAAAAAAAATTGTGAAGTATTCCTTTGGGAACATAATTTTTGTCCCATGGAAGAAAGGCAGTCAACTGACATATAAACACCTGATCTTGAGAGGAAAACAGATTTGACTTCTTGAGGTTTAATGTGAACTCCAGACTGTGAAGCAGTTTTATTGTAAAGTTGAGCTCCAGAAGGAGCTTTTTAAATGTAGCAGCCCGAAGGGGCAGGTTTGCCCAAGTAATGGAAAATATGTATTCCCTGGAGCCTGCAGAAAGAAACAGAGCTAGGCACTTTGTGAAAACCACTGGGAGCAGTAGAAAGCCAAAAGGGCAAAGCAGAGAACTGAACTTGATATTGTAAACCAGAGAACCTTAAAAACTTCCTGGTATCCAGATGGATTAGGATAAGAAGGTCACATCCTTTAAACTTCCTGAAATCCAGCTGGATTGGGATATGAAGGTAAACATCCTCTGAGGAAGAATCATGAGAAGAGGAGACTGCAGGGTAAACATTTAGACATTTGGAATTACCAGAATTAAACTGAGAAGGACATTTCCAGAAAGGGTCTCCATTTTCCTTCTTTTCTAGGAACCAGGAAAAGTTCTGAAAAGAACCATGTTCTCTACTGATGTAGAGGGTCTAATTCAATTATACCCTGAAAATACAATGGAGTTGGCTTGATGGAAGTGGTGGAATGTCTAATTTGTGCAGAGGAGCAAGTCATAACACTATGCAACCACTATGAATTACTAAAAGAACCAAACTCTCTTTGATGACTGACTCCCAAACTGGAAAGGATATGGAAAGTTTCTTTGATAGAGGCAGTAAGGGTAAAACCAAGGTGGGAAGCACAGGTGAAGACAGAAAATTACAAGGAGGCAGGTAAGTCAGGAGGGGGCCCTTAAACTCCTGCTTGGCTTTGTCTTGAGATTTCTCTCTTTAGAATATTCTTTAGTCTTTTGCTCTTTATGAAAAAAGGGACTAGCTATAGAAGGGTAATTTCTCAAACTTTAGAACAGCTGTGAAAAAGATTTGTTTAAAGCCTTGCATAACATTGCCTTTCATCAAAAAAGCCAGAAGCTACAGGACCTGAGAGAGTATATCAAGAGGGTCATCTAACATTTTTGAATTAGCATCCTTAGGCAGAGATTGAAGCCTAAGCCATGAAAATCTCTTTAAAACACAACCAGTAACAGCTACTTTGGAGGAGGTGTAAGACGCATAATGGCTGCATTTAATATGATGCTTAGCTACCTGGGTAACAGAATTCAGTACAGAAACAGCAGAAGACTTGTTTTCAGAATCAGGAATATCAGATAATAGTTTACCAAAGGCTTCCAACAATGACACAAGATACAAAATCATATGCGTCTGACAACTTAGAGCACAGGAAGCAAGATAAGGGGTACAAACCTTTTTTCTACACCTGTCAATAGCCTTATTACCTTAGAAGACAGGAGTTTAAAAACTCATCAGATTCCAGGGAAATGACAGCTGGGTCAGGCAAGTAGTTCTGATACAAAAGTTTTGGGAGTCTGGAAATGTTTTAAATCTGTCAGGCTTCTTGGGGGCAGGAAGTTGGGTTTCAGGGTTCATAGAATTATAAGTTATGTACTTACCATAACTTGGTATCTGTGTGTCTTCTTTCATTCTTCCTCACAAATGGGTCATGGATCTGACCCCCAGATCTGACTCAGCCGCATTTCTACAGACTAGGCTCCAAGTCTCGAGCTCCTCCCTCGTCCCATAATGCTAGAATATACCCTTTGCCCAGCCTTCTCACATCGAGAATCATCTTTAGACTCATATCCAACAAAAGAGTGAATCTGAGCGAAGTAAGCCAAGGAATTCCCCTAATAATCTGTAGTAGTATCCTTATGTCTCTTCACAGGAGAAAAGGAAGGATTAGGTGGACAGGCATAAGAAAAGAATTAAGAGGGCTAGACGGGGAGAGACTAAAGCTTTAAACAGCCCTAGAGAAACATCATACCACTCCTTCTGAAGATCCTTGACAGAAAACAGGAAAGGAGAGATATGCTCAGTCTTCTGTTTTTTTCTTGGAAGTAAGAGGAGCTTGTACAGGCCATGGAGGGTCCCAACCCCTGATGTTGGCCTCCAATGGGATCATGACTGCTCCCTCTATCTGTATGTTTTAAGGATTCATCAAGAGAGAGACGAGACTTCTGTGTCTGACCAGATAGCTGAAGCATCAGATCTAGCTTTAAGTTTTGTTTTTGACTTCTGAGGGACGGTCTGGGTGGGAAGCATCAGATTCTATTTAATGTGCACAAGTTCTTTTAGTATTTGATTTTTAAGATAAATCTTAAGGGAAAACAAATGTCTCCTATGAGTCATAAGAATAAGGAACTGGCAAATAGTACAACTTCAATAACAGTGACTGGCTTCTAGGCAAAATAAGCATTTAGTACAGTTGCCTCTAAGATATTTGCCTCCCACAATCACATTTTCCCTCCTAAGTTGACATGAAAATAATTAATTTTTGTTAAAAATTATGAAAAATAAGTTTCCCCAACAGGGGCACCTATCAGCCCTAACCAAATAGAACCAGTAACAATCATACGTCTGACAGACTGACAGTGAAATACAAGTTCTGTACTTGGTTTGGCAGCAAGAAAGTTCTCAGGGATTTAGCACCCATGCATCTCTTATGTACCATACAGCCATGGCTCGCTTTGATCATACGTCAAACATAAGCTTGAGCATCCTGCCTGGATGTGTGGCTACCCCTGGTGGGATATTCCCCTTATTGGCAATACTACAACAGTGATCACTAGAAGGATGTCACAAGTGATGCAAATAGATGCCGCAGATTCCAAAGAGTGACAGAAATGAAATTAGTAGGATTTGGCTCAAGAGAGTTCTTGATCACAGATAACGGGCAGTAGTTATGAAGTCAAACTAAAACGGAATTTTGCAAAGGACAAGTTTAATTTAATAGAGCAGGATTATACAGTGTCCCAGTGCTTGGTCCCATGAATAAAGTACAGGTGAGACAGACAGGAAAGGGCAAACCAATGCCAGATCTGATAAAACTACTGATAGAAGCAAGAAAACCAGAGACTAACATTAAGGGCTCAGTAATAAACAGGTTCTGTAAAACACTCCATAATAATTACAAGAATTGTAAACAAAATATAAGACAAGATTGGGAAAAAATGTTGGATAAACGGATTACAAGACAACAATGGCAAGAAATATTCCAGGTCTCAAGATATGTCACAAAAGTTAGCAAATTTCAAAGTTTCACTTGGAAATGCATTCACGGGTATTTTTATATCATGGGGCATACCGGAGATGTGGTTCAGCAGACAAGTGGATCTGGAAGCATATTTTTTTTAAATGTCCAGCTTAAATTCAACCTCCAATGTGTGTTAAAAATCTAGTAAACAGCAGCTGCATACTAATGTTGGAATTCTTTTATTTTAGCTGGGAAAAATCAGAACAACGCAAGTACTGCAAAGCACTGTTAGGTTTAATTTTGTTAGTAGTAAAAAAAAAATAACTAAAAAATAGAAGTCAAAGAGCATACTCTCTACTGAGGTGGTTTTGAAAGCCACAAATAGTGCAAAAGGCATACATACAAAAGTAACTGAACACGGTACAAGTAAACTGCAATGTAATAAACAGTCACTATGCAATCAGTTGATACAAGCACAGAGCAAGATGGTAAAGTGATGTCAAGGCATGGGCTGATGCACAGCAATGATTCAAGACAGGTGCACAAAGGAATGGAATAGCTTCAGTTGCTTATAAACTTAATTTCTTACCCATAATTGCATCTGTGTGAAAATAAAAAGATAAAACTGTAATCACTGACAGTTAAGTTACAACCAACCATTTTAGTTAAAATAAGAAATCAGAAGCAAGAAAGACTTAAAATGGCCAGCCGCAGATGAGGAAATAGTGCACCATGCATGTAGGCTGCACAGTTTGTAGTAGTACACTATTCTTTTGGTGAATAAATGCATGAATCATGCTGTCAGAAAGGGAGATCTTTTTCATAAATGTAAATAAATAATACACCTAATAGCAGCTTTTCAGGATGAACCTTAATACAAGAAATGTATATCTGATACATATCCTAAAGATAAGAAACAAATAATGATTATTTGAACTATGTTGACCCTAATGGCATGAGTGACGTATGTAAAATATCCCAATTCTCAATCATAAAAAGAAAATATAATCAAGTTAATATTTATATGGAAAGAACCATAACAACATTTACTTGAAATTTGTTAACTCAGCTAGAGGACTGGTAGAGGACATTTTTTCATAGGTTCATACGTGTTTACTAGGCTAACAACCACTATGGCCCTTATAAGCCTAGCCGTGCAACTCTGTACCTCAGCCCGAGACATAATGCAACACCACATGTATAGAAAATAGACAGTGAACAAGCAAAGACTGGAAGAAGTGCAATGATCATAATCTAAACAAAACAAGGCCGAGCTAGCAGCACAACATTTAAAAATAGTTTAAGTTACAGCTCAGGCCATAAAGCAGTATGTAACTGGAGTTAGCAAGTGTGGCTTTAGCTGTTTCATAAGCTGAGAGATTCTGCATGGCAGTAATTTGGGAAGAAAAGCTATTCTAAGAAGTTGCTGCAAGCTTGAAGAAAAACTTTTCACAGACAGCAAGGGAGAAATAGGGCCTGTTTAGTTTGATCTCTGATTACTCCGTAAAGCATAAAAGTATTCTTTACCATAAATGTGCTGGCTAAAAGTGGAAAGCATCTAACAGTGAGGAGGCTGAAGGTAAGGATGTTTAGCAAACAGGATGACCTAGCGGAGACAAGTAGCCATTCAACACTGAAAAACAGTGGTACACTAGGACTGGCCAGATCAGTAAATCTGAAAATCTCATTTCAATAACTGGCACAGATGTGATGCTCTGACCTGACACAGGGCTATCACTGCTAGCGCATACTTCAATCTTGGAAGCAATACTTTAATGTCAACAGTACAAGATTCAGGGGTGAACAGATTGCACAATGACATGTTTAACACTATCAAAATGACTTTAATGATTCTTTAATATCTATAGGAAATAAGAACTCCCATATAACAGCAAGATAAGATGGGAAGGGCAGGTTTACTGATACAATGACTAGTCTTTGGAAGCTCAACTTTATGGTAAGTATACATATATACAACTGTACTATTAACGTTGGTTAGCAGTCACTGTAAATCATAACGTGGGGAAATTCCCAAACAAAACCCTAATTTTATCAGGAAGATGGTATTAAGAATTTTTTTTAACTTTCTTTTGACTTCCCACCTGCCAGTCATCAGCCCTCTCTGGAAGGATTTGAGCCCACTTAACCCTCAGCAGGAAGGAACCTCGTATCTCTCCACAGTAAGAGATCAGAGGGAGGGGTTCATCCAGGCAGGCATAGAGATTGCTTGTACCTTGTTCTGCGTTGCTGCTACAGCCCCCTATTAGGATTTAGGAATGCTTTTCATAACAGCAGCTTCAACCCCCTCCAGACTGGTGCCTCTTACATTTGTGGTAAGACCCTAAATGGGGCTGCATACACCCTCATCTTTGCTAATGGGTTTTTATCATATTGAGAGCATAATTATGTAGTCAATATGCAGTAGGCAAAATATTAGAAGGAATCATTTTCATTGTTTTAGGTGACATATGGGTTTTATCATCTGGTTCTAGAGCCATGTTATTGAATTTTGTCGACATTTGGGAACTACCACTGATTTTTTTTAATGTATGTACCAATATGACATAATGCAGATGAATTATGACAAATTACTTGGATGTTGTTGTCGGGAAAGGGTGTTTATTTTGACTATTGACTGAAAACCTTCCTTTTCTAATGGTTATTTATATTTCCATAGTCATCATCCTATTCACCATAAAAATAACTTGGTCAAAGGTCAATTTATAAGGCTTGCCAGGATAGTATCTGACTACTATAAATGTTTTACTTGAACTAGATGTGGTTTTTCGGATGTTCAAGGAAATGGGTTATGTTTCCTGGTTTTAGACCCAATTTGTGAAGTAATAAATAAGGAGACAGGGAAGGGATTTATCAACCTATATTAGGTGATGACATTCAGATGAAGTTGAACAGCAGCAGTATTTTACCAGGACCATAATTTTATTATATGGCCCTTTAACTAGATTTATATGGGAGATTATTACAACAAACCTACCAGCAAGTTCTTCATAAACAATAAATCTAATGTTGTTAATCTTCACCCAATCCTTGACGGTGGGTTTGGTTCCGAACTCTTGGAACCGACTCAGCCATTATTTTCCAGCCCGCGCTCTCCAAACTCTTAAGCCCGGCTCTACCCATAATGCTCCTCACAGAGATTTCCCCAGATCTCCTTTGCTGCATCCTAGACCAGATGTGCCTTCATTAACTCTCGAGCCTTGGCGAATATTTGTGAGTTATAAAACCTATATTCTATATCTTTACCTATAAAATCTCTAGAAGTTAATTCTATCTACCTTATCTAAGCTACTCGCTCCGTTTCTAACCCTTTTTTCTCTTACCGTGAGGTATTTCTCCTACTTACCACTGTTGTTAACCTTCTCTCTCTCTTTACCCTTAGGGTATTCTCATTACCATGGTTGGTATTTTTCTGCTTCCTTGCCTTAAAAAAAAATCTCTCTCTAATTAACTTCTACCCTTCTTAATTCAAATATGTCTGACAAGAAACCATCTCCAATGAAACCTAAGGGCTCTTCAGGTTTCAAGAGATGTACCAAGTGTGAGGGGGAAATACCTAACTGTGACGGGCATACCCTGCGTGTGTATCGTTTAGGTGAAATACATTTGCAAGAAAATTGTGCTATTTGTCATGGATTTTCCTCCCGTACCTTATTGGAAAGAAAGAATAAGCTTTTGTTGAATGGCCTGCTAAAATCTCTTTCAACTAGACCATTTCTGGATCTAAAGAGAAAACTGGGGAAGTGTGAACTTCTTTCCACAGTACAAGAGAGACCTTCTTCAGTTCCGAGCTCTTCGGAACCGATGAGACAAATTTCTAAAACTTCTTCAGCTCTGAAAAGTTCTTCGGCACTGGGAGAATTGTTGGTGCCTAGCAAGACACCTTTGGAACACTCTGATGCCTCGGTTCCGACTGAGCTGTCGGTACTTAGGACATCGTACTCTCCTTCTGTCAACCCCTTTAAGGACACTCCTTTCGTGGAGGTCAGACTGTCCAGATCTCCTTCCACAGTATCGGTGGGATCTACTAAAAGTTTATCGGAACAGGAAATTATGAGGTTAGTGGACCAGCTCATAGTGGCAAGAGGATTAACTTCTGTTCCGAGCCAAGCCGGCATCAAAACTGCTTGTTCCATGACACCTACATATACACTCCTCCTCCAACTTATCTGAGCCCTTGGAGTCCTCAGTTCCGACAGCCTTCCCATCTTCGGTTCCAACTACAGCCTTGAGTTTTTCCGGATCTTCTGCACCGGAAGGCTCCCAGGGTCAGGAATTGACGGTCGGTTCCGGAATGCATGCTATGTTTTTGCCTCTGTCTGAGCCATCCATGCCTCTCAGATCATTGGCCCTTGTAGTTCAGACTCAGGCTCCAGGTGTGGAGGTGGTCTCCTCGGTGCGGGAGTGACCCTGGTTCCAAAGCAGTGTTTTCCGGTTCTGGACTCCCATTCCTCTATGGGGGGGGGGGGTCTACCCTCCATTTCATGGAGAAGGCGCTATCCCTTGGGGATTCCCAGTCGTTGCCTTCCCTATCAGGGCAAATATCTTCCCCTTCCTCTCGGCTGGAACTGCCATTGACTTCATCCCCCAGACAGAGGGTGCAAAAGCCCCAGGTAACATCCACCCTGGTGGTTACCTCTTCGGAAACTTCTCTGGAACTTCCCCCTCGAAGAAGTCCCTGCATAGAGGAAGTGCAAGAAGAAGCACCTCGACTCCCCAGAGGAGTCCTACACTGAGGATACTGCCTTTGATGAAGGTGAAGGTTCCCCAAGGCCACCTCCTGAAGATGTTGCCTTTGGGGACATCCTTGAAAATACTGAAATAAAGGGGTGACTTGTTCACACAACCTTCCACGGAGGAGTCAGTATATCTGGAGGCTTTTTGCACCCAACCTTCCACTTCTTGGATTTCTCCACCCATTGACAAACTGGTGAAATTGCTCGCCCAGCGGGCTTGGAAGATACCAGACACCACAGAGCTTATTCCCAAAAGGCCTGACCGTATTTTGTCTGCACCAAAGGAGGAATCCCTGTTGATGCTGTGGGGGTAGCAGCAGCCACCAAGAAAAGAACTCGCAGAAGACAGTCACACTATCCATCCTTCTAACAAGGAGTCCAGGACCTTGGAAAGATTAGGGAAGCATGTTTATGCTTCCACAACCTCTGTGCCAAGGTCGTTGAACTACATGGCACACTTTACCAGGTTACAAAGAGACTTAAGGAACTTTTTAACACTCTGGCAGGAGCAGTAGCTGCGAAGGTTCAGGATAAGGTCTCCCTCCCAGCCTGCGACCCTCGAATCCATCTCCAATTCGTCCATGAGGCTCATACCACATGCAGCTAAAGAGACATCCAGAGCAGCAGGTTCAGGCATAGCAATCAGATGGCATTCCTGGATGCGCTTATGTGACTTTGCAAAGCCATTCAAAGAATCATTCATCAATGCACCCTTTGACGGATCTACCCTTTTTGGCCCAAAAGTTATGGAAACTCTGACCAGAGGTGAGCAGGATGGCAAGACCCTATCAGCCTTAGGCATACTTTTCTCTACTCCTCAGTGAACCTACTTGAGGAATGAGAGAAACAGGAGACTATGGTTCAAGAAATCCAAAGGGCCTTTCTATGACTCACGTGGTAAAGATTTCCCCTGGGGCAGAGGGGGAAACAATGAAAGGCACTGCCCTAGGGGCCGGAATGGACCGTAGAATCAGGGGTCCAGGGAATCCTTCTCTGGTACTTCCTATAAGCATCCCCGAAGGGATGCCCGACTGTCTTCCTCTGGAGGCAGTTGGGGGCAATTATCCCTGCACCTACCAGCCTGGCAAACAATAACTTTGGACAAATGGGTGCTCGGAATAATATCCAGAAACTACCAAATCCCACTGTTCGTGAACCTCAAACTTCAGAGAAAACTCCCAGATAGTCCACCCAATCAAAGGGAGGCAGCAGCCTTAGAAATCCAAAAGCTGCTAAACAAGAGAGTCATTTAAAAAGTCCCACCAGACCAGACAAGATCCGGGGTTTACTCAAGATTCTTTTTAGTGCCCAAAAAAACAGGGGACTGCAGACTGATTTTAGAACTCAGCCAATTCAACAAATTAGTCCACCATACTAAATTCCGGATGATCAAGGTACAAACTGTACTTCCTTTTTTGGAAAAAGCTGACTGGATGTGTTCAGTACACCTCAAGGTTGTTTATTACCACATAAAAATGGAGAAAAGCTCCAGAAGGTTTCTACGCTTCCGGCTAGTTGCCAGTCACTACCAATTCAGAGCACTGCCCTTTGGACTCACTACAGTCCCCAGGGTGTTTACCAAATGCATGGCAGTAGTTGCAGCACATCTCAGACTGCAAGGTTTTCGAGTATTCCAATATCTCGACGACTGGCTCCTCACTGCTACCACCAGGCATCACTTAGAAATAGCAAGATGACTATACCCTATCTGCACATCCCTAGGCATTTCAATAAATCTCAAAAAATCCTAGCTTCAACCCTCACTACGTTTGGATTTCATAGAGGTGCAACTAAACACTATACCAGGGATAGCGTCCCTTCCTCCAGAAAGACTACTGAACATCAGGGCTCTGTTGAGACAGATCATTCAGAACGAGAGTCCCCACGAGATTAATTCTTCAAACCTTGGGTTCAATGGCTGCCACAATCACTCTGGTTCCTCTAGCACGACTGCACATGGGATTACTACAGTGGTTATTAGCAGTACAGAAGTCCCCAACTCATCAACCGTCTTACAAAATTTTAGTAAACAATCTCTGCACGCAAGACCTCAAATGGTGGCTTCATTCAGCTCAGATTCTCCTTAGCCAGTCCTTCCTCTACTGCAACCCCAAACCATAGTGACCACGGATGTTTCCCAGATAGGGTGGGGGGATGTTATCTGGGAAAGACCGTCCAAGGCACATGGTCCCAATTGGAGGCCAACCTGCACATCAATGATGTTCTTCGTGGTTCACTGTTGCAGTCATTACATTTAGGTGATCTCCTGGCAGGTTGCCCTCAGTCAGCCTGAATATCAGTCTTGGGTCCTGCGTCGGTTGCGGTCTCCTCTTCCATGACGTCAGGTCGTCAGGGGTATAAAACATGCAGCCAACTCCATTTTCTTCAGTCTTTCTTGCCGCGCGGTGCCCGAAGCAGAAGCAGTTCGCAAGTGCCAGTCGTCAGACTCCTGAAATTTTCACATTCAAGTTTGAGAACCGAAGTCTTCAATTAAAACTAAGTACCCCGTTGGGGAAACTTTTTCTTGCTCCTTACCGATGTCAGTAAAAGTTAATAATTGCATTACTTGTGGGAAGCAAATACCTCATAAGGATTTTCATTTGTACTGTATTCCTTAACTAGGCCCAGATCATAATGTGCCTTGCTGTTGGTTTTGTGCTAGACTTAACCAACGCACTATTAAGCATTGGTATATCTTTGCTTCAAAATATTTTGGAAACAGATTTAATTACCCTGAAATGTCGTTGGATAGCAATCCGACTACCGGAGTTCACAAAAAATGCAAAGAAAAGGACAGAGACAGACTTTAGAGGTCCAAAACTGACAACGAAGCTTCTCCTAAGCCAGTTGCCGGTACTCAGTGAGGCGCTTTCGCAGCCCCTGATACCTGCTATTTTCGAGTCGCAGGCCTCTACCGAGACCCATATGGAATCTGGCATGCCACGAGATTCTCAGAGTATTGTACCCGCGGAGGTCTCTCCCTCGGATGGGTCCGGAGCCGCTGTGCAGGCACCAGCTTCTGAGGGTGTTTTCAGGCCTCAACATTTCTATATAAAACAGACGCCAGCTTCAAAAACAAAGACAAAAGCAACTTCTAAGGCTAAAAAATGACGCAGACTTAATTACCTTGAACAGGGGTTCCCAACCCCCCCTGATAAGAGGCCTAGGCAAGACACTGATTATGAATCTTCAGATCAGGTTTCTATTTCTTCTGATTCCTGTTCTGATCAGGAATTTTCTATACCTCCCTATGAGGATTCAGATGCAGAGGAATCTATCCCATCTGCATCTCCTCCTGAAGATTATTCTTTCGGAGAAACCTTGCATACTTTAAGGGAACATTTTCATTGGGAGAGTCAGGATTTCTCGGAATCAAAAAAGAGGCTTGGGGATTTCCTTCTTCCTCAGCATAGGCCTTTTGGCTATACCTCCTGTATTAGACATTGTTGATGATGTGTTTTTGGAATTAAGCATGGCTCCTGATTCCCTACCTCCTAGTATGCCAGACAGATATTACAGGGTTCCTGACTCGCACAATGTTTTACTCAAAAATCCTGCTGCTGATCCTGAAACTATCTCACAGGGTCCCCAAAGGTATAAAGGCCTCTACAGCCAAGAATCCTTCCCCCCTCTGATAGAGATTCCAGGACGCTGGACAGATGGGGAAAGAAGGTTTATACGTCTGCAACCTTGGCAATTAGGGCCTTAAACTGCCAGTTTCATATGCTTAAATATCAACAGCATGTTATGGGATTACTGAAACAGAAAATTATGTTGATTTCTCAATGTGTGGAAAATAAAGAATTACAGGAATTATTGCATGCAGCAGAACAGGTTGGAAAGCATACTTTGCAATGTGGTTTTGATTCCTTGGAGGCCTCTTGCAGGGCCGCAGTTACTGGATCTGTGATCAGAAGGCATGCCTGGCTCAAGGAGCAAAACCTGCCTGATCATGTTAAAGCTAAATTGTTGGATGCAGCTTTACAGCATGATACTCTGTTTGGTAATAAGGCAGAAGAGGTTTTAAAGAAAATGGAAGGCAAGGCTAAATCTATGCAAACTGTGAAAGATTTCTTACAAGTGCAGCCACCCAGTTTCAGTAGACACTGGCCTACAAAAATTGGTCCTTTCCTGTGTCCGACAGAGCTTCACGGGGCAAATCCAGGTGCTCAAAAGGCTCTAAATACCAATCACAGGGTTCTTACAGGTCAAAGCAATGGGGTGCCTCTACCTCCAAATCTGGAGGAAACAAAGCACAACCCTACAGTAAACAGTCTCAATGACTTCCCTCTGCCATCACCAAGCACTTATCTTTTGGCAGCCCCCTCAGGGGGAAAATTAGCACTTCATGCTCAAAATTGGCAGTTAATAACCCAGGACAAGTGGGTATTAAACATAGTATCCCAGGGATACAGATTTCATTTCCATACCTTGCCAATTCCAAACAGTTGGCCAGATCTGCCACAAAATCAATGGGCAGAGGCACAGAAAAGTACAGTTTTGTACCTACCATAAATGTAGATGTTCGAGGATTCCATTGCTGCAGTCCTTACTATTGGGTATAGTCCGCATCCAGTCGGCCCGAATACCAGAGTATAAGGCTGACGTCGGTCAGGGCGCATTAGACTGACGTCAGTACGTCAGGGTACTAATGCGCATGACCGGCGTCATATCCTCAGTCTTTTCTTGCCCCAGATGTCAGAAGACCCTAAAAAGACAAGGCCCAAAATACCTGCACCAAAACATGAACAATATATATAAAAATATAAGCAGGTAAATCACCTACACAACCACCCCTAAACACAGAGGGGAAGGAGGGAGGGTAAATTGGACTGCAGCAATGGAATCCTCGAACATCTACATTTATGGTAGGTACAAAACTGTACTATGTTCTTCGTCTTCCATTGCTGCAGTCCTTACTATTGGGTAGAATCCCAAAGCAGAGGTAAGGGAGGCTGGCAAATCATAAAGAAGCAGGAGCTGACAACATGCCTTGCAAAACAGCTGTGGCAAAACCAGCCCTAGACTTAGAGTAGATAGGAAGGTGATAATGCTTAGAGAAAGTATGCACTGAACTCCAAGTAGCTGCTTCCAAAATATCCTTAGTTGCCACCCCGTAGAAATGCTGTTGAAGTGGCAGTAGCCCTAGTGGAATGAGGCCGAATCCCAGCTGGAACCTCCTTGCCATGATGGGAATAACAAAATGCAATGCAAAAGCCAATCCACCTAGAAATAGTTTGTTTTGACACAGGCTTGCCCTAACTCAAAGCAAAAGAAACAAATAACTGCTGAGACTGCCTAAAATCCTTAGTCCTGCTTAAGTAATAACGCAATTGCCTGTGTACATCTAAAGTATGCAAAATCTTTTCCCTTTATTTTGGGGTCTGCATAAAAGGTAGGCAAATGAATAGTTTGGTTTAAAGCCACACTAGAAACCACCTTAGGCATAAAGGAAGGATTAGTGCGTAATGATACCCTATCCTTATGGAAAATCAAAAGGGCTCGACTGCCATAAGGGCCTGCAACTCAGACACCCTTCTTGCAGAAGTAATAGCCAACAAAAAAGCAGTCTTCCATGACAAATATTTCAATTCAGCAGTAGCCGCAGGCTCAAAAGGTTGTAGAGTAAGTTTTCCAACACAAAATTGAGATCCCAAGCAGGAGTAGGAGCTCTACGTGGGGTCTTATATTCTTAGCCCCTCTAAGAAACTGCTTGAACAAAGGATGCGAAAACAATGGTGGGTCACAGTCATAGTGAGCTGAGATTGCTGCAGCATGAATCTTGATGGAAGAGAAGGACAGACCCTTGTCCAGTAACTCAGTAAGATATTGAAGAGCCATACTCAAATTAGGCTCAGAAATCTCCAAATTCTTTGCTTTACTCCAAAATAAAAATCTCTTCCATTTTGCTGCGTACACTTTCCTTGTACTAGGTCTTCTAGCTTCCATAATAACATTTAAAACTTGTTGAGGAAGTTGAGACCTGCTGTGTTTCAACACAGAATATGCCAGGCTGACAGAGGAAGAGAGTGAAGCTTGACATTGAGCAGAAGACCGTCCTGCTGGGATAACAGATGTGGAATCAAAGGTTAAGGCCATGGAGGCTTCTTTACCAGACTCCGTAGTAGAGGGTACCAGTGTTGCCGAGGCCAATCTGGAGCTATCAAAATCATCCTTGGCCTGTCCTGTCTGACCTTTAACAGTACTTTTGGAAGAAGAGGCAGAGGTGGAAAGGCATACAGATGAAGGTTTGTCCAACTGAAAGACAGAGCATCCACTTTCCAAGCTGTGTGATGAAACCCCTTTGTGCAAAACTGTGGCAGCTGGTGGTTTAGTGGAGAAGCGAACAGATCTATGTCTGGAGTTCCCCATGACACTGTCAATTTCTGAAATACATGAAGATCCAGTTTCCACTTGTGGGGATCCATGATTTGTCTGCTTAACACATCTGCTAAGGAGTTCTGTGCTCCTGGCAGAAACCTTGCCTGAAGAGTTAGGTGCAAGCGTGGCGCAGTCTCCCATAAAATCATTGCATGCCTGCATAGAGGATAAGAATGTGTTCCCCTTGTTTGTTGAAGTACCACATGACAGTTGTGTTGTCTGTTAGAATCAACACCTGCCCTGGAAGAAGTAACTCCTTGAAAGCCAGCAATGCAACTGGACTGCTAACATCTCCTTTATGTTGATATGTAGATGCTGTAGTCTGGCAGGCCACTTGTCTTGTATCCACTTTACATTTAGATGAGCTCCCAAGCAATGTCTGAGGCATCTGTCGGTAAAATCTGACTCGCCTCTGGCCGGGTCACAGAGAGTCCCTTGTTTAGGTGACATTCCTGAGCCCACCACAAAAATACTCTTTGAAGGCAAGGTATTATTTGAATGACAGTGTCTAAATCCTGGCAGTGCTGTGTCCATACATTTTGAGATACCATTGTAACTTCCTCATATGCAGTTTGGCATTGGGAAGCACCAGAATACAAGATGCCATGAACCCTAATGCTTGAAGGACTGTCTCTGCAGTCAGCACGGACTGATGAGATAGTTGATGGAAGTAAAGTGACAGACTCTTTTGTTTGTCCGGGGTTAAAAAGGCCATCTGGGCTGCTGTATTCAGTCTCACACCCAGAAAGCACATGTCTTGAGAGGGTACTAGACTGGACTTTATTTCGTTCACAGAATACCCTAGGCATCTTAGCACTGCTATAAGATATTCCAGATGCTGTAGAAGGTCTTCCTTTTCTTGAGCCAGAATCAGGCAGTCGTCTAAATAAGGATAGATTTGAAGTCCTTGTAGCCTGAAGTAAGCTATCACTGGAGCCAGAACCTTTGTGAATACTCTGGGCGCAGTAGATAAGCCAAAGGGCAATGCAGAGAACTGATAATGAGAATCTCCAGCTTGAAACCGCAGATACTTCCTGTAACTTAGCCTGATATGCACATGAAGGTAAGCTTCCTTGAGATCTAAAGTTACCATCCAGTGATCTTTGCCCAGCAGGGGAAAAGCTGTTGTAACGTCAACATCTTGAACTTGGGAATGTCCAGATAAGTGTTGAGGAGAGATAAATCCAAAAGCAGTCTCCACGTGTTCCCCTTCTCTGGTACTAGGAACATGCGAGAATAAAATCCTAGGCCCCTTTTTGACACAGGGACTGGTAGAATGATGTCCAACACCCATCTGTCTTGAGTAATTAAATCCCAATTTCCTTTGAAAAGAGACTGTTGTCCTTCCAAAGGAGCTGCCAGACGAGAATCTACTGGCAGCTGAAAAGGCAGGTCATTGGGTCTGTTAAGCAAAGGACTGACGCCTGCCCTCACGAGAAGTCTGAGCAGGTGAACTCCTGTTCTAGGCCTAAAAGAACCTTGAGCCCTGCCCCTACCACGTCTAGACCTACCCCTAGACTGGGAATCATAAGCAGGATATGTCCACCCCTTAGCAGGCCAATTTCTACTAAACTGTGGCAGTACCTGCAAAAATCTTTAACAGTTTGCATAGACTTAGCTTTGTCCTCCATTTTCTTTAAAACTGCTTCCACAGGTGAACCAAACAACACATCAGACTGTAAAGGAGCATCCAAAATCCTTGTCTTAACATGCTCAGCCAAATTTTGATCCCTCAACCAGGCATGCCTGCGAAGAACAGAACTAGTGGCAGCCACCCTCGAGGAGGCCTGCACAGCATCAAAACCACATTGCAAAGAATGCTTGCCCACTTGTTCAGACACATAAACTAAATCCAGCAAGTCTTTACAATCAATACCTTCCGCCAAAGCATCCACCTTAGATTTCAATTGTGAAAGGAGATAATTTTGATATTTCAGCATGTGAAACTGACAATTCAACGCCTCATGGCTAGAGTGGAAGAAGTATACACTTTCTTACCCCACCTATCTAACGCCCTTGCCTCTTTGTCAGTGGGAACAGGATTTTTAACCACAGAGGCCTTAACACCTTTAGGCCCCTGAGAAACAGTTTCTGGGTCCGCCCTAGGACTCTTAAACAAATACTTATGAGCTTCGGGCACCCTATAGTACCTATCAGGTTTAACAGGAGCAGGAGGCAAAGAATCAGGGTTCAGGGAAGCCTCTGCAAAAACATCTTCCACCACATTCAACACAGGAGGTATAGCTAAGGGCCTATGCTGGGGTATAAACAAGAATTCCCTAAGCCTCTTCCTGGAATCAGAGTAATCCTGGCCTTCCCATTTAAAGTGCTCCCTCATGGAATGCAGAGTCTCTGAAAATGAAAAATCCTCAGGAGGAGAAGCCGAAGGAGTGGCATCATCCACATCAGAATCAGAATAATGAGGATACTCCTGCAAATCTTCCGCAGAAGATTCAGAAGCCCCTGAATCCTGTTCAAAACTGTCAAACTCTGGTTCCACTCTAGGCCTCTTATCAGGAGGGCCCATAGAACCTCTAATCATAGTAATCAAATCTTCTGCCATTTTAAGCATATGTTTCTTAGGTACAGAACCCGAAAGGCTAGGAGAAGCCCCTACTGAAGCTGAAGTTGACCTACCTCTAAAAGAAGTTTTGGCAACAGAAGGAGAGGCTCTAACTACTTTGGGAAGAGAGGGAAGAATAGTTACCTGAGAAGCCCCCTCAGCCTGGCCTGCCTCCTGAGAGGGTACATCCTGTAACAGTAAAGTTTCTGCCTGAGACTCTATAGAAACTCCTGGCAAAACCTCTGGCTCCACTGAGCCATCTAAAGAACCGATGTCTGGGACTGCCGGTTCATCAACCCTAGGCTTCGCTGTTTTGTCCTTGGCGCTTGGATGAGGCGCCGGAGCATCCGCAGGTATTTATTTTGCTTCTTGGATGAGCGGTGTGACCAACATCCGGCGGCCTTTATTACTCCCAAACACTAATCTGGCACAGTCTAACCTCCTCTTAATAGTGCGTTTGTTAAACTTAGCACAAGAGCGGCAACCAACAACGCCGTGCTCAGGCCCTAAACAAGGTATACATAATGTATGGTAATCCCTATGAGGTATTTGTTTCCCACAAGAAATACAGTTATTCACTTTTTCTGACATCCGGTTAAATACTGAGGCAAGAAAAAACCAAAATGTTCCCCAACGGGGTACTTAGCCAACTCTGATTCGGTCTGAAACTCCGGTTTCGGAAATATTTCAGAACGCCAACCTGCACTCGCAAAACTGCTTCTGCATCGGATCACGCGGCAAAAAAGACTGGGGATATGACGCCGGTCATGCGCATTAGTACCCTGACGCAGTCTAATGCGCCCTGACCGACGTCAGCCTTATACTCTGGTATTCGGGCCGACTGGATGCGGACTATACCCAATAGTAAGGACTGCAGCAATGGAAGACGAAGAACATCAAGTTATGTCCCTCAAGGACATGGGGGCTACTCAACCAGTACCAGAACAGGAAAAAGGGCAAGGGTTTTATTCAAGACTGTTCCTGGTACCCAAAAAAGACAATGCCTGGTGCCTAATACTGGATTTATCGATTTTGAACACATTCCTGGACATCACAAAATTAAAAATGCTGACTTTGCAACAGCTTCTGCCCATGCTGGGCAAGAACGCTTGGTTAGTGACTCTAGACTAAAAAGAGGCATACCTGCATATCCCAATAAGGGAATCATGCAGAAGATACCTCCGCTTCAAGGCTGGTTTTATGCATTACCAATTCTCTGCATTGCCCTTTGGCTTAACTACTGCATCCAGGGTCTTTACAAAGTGCCTGGCACCAGTAATTGCATTTTGCAGACAAAGAAGCACACAAATCTATCCTTACTTGGACGACTCTCTTATTCAAGCAGAAAACAAGGACATTTTTCTTCAACATCTGGCGTTTGAAAAAAGGCTTCTAACATGCCCAGGGTACACAATAAATGAAAAGAAATCACAACTGGTACCCTCTCAAAAGATTACATTCCTGGGTGCAAGCTTGAATACAACTGCCCAGATGGCTTACCTTATGCCAGACAAGCAAAGGCAACTGACTATTTACTTCAAACAGATGGCAATAAAAACCCAGTTATCTGCAAGACAAATTCTGCAGGCTTTGGGGTTCATGGCATCCTGCATTCTACTAATTTCATATGCAAGACTGCGTGAGGAAACTACAGTGGTATCTAAAGTTTATGGAGTCACCATTGTCACAGTCTGGAAACAATGATTCCTCTCATTCCCTGCCTACACCAGGAGATTCTTTGGTGGGCAGAGACATGTCACCAGAACATGGGACGGTCTTTCACTCTACCCCCTGCCACCCAAACCCTAACTACAGATGCATCAGACTATGGCTTGGGGAGCCCACCTGGCAGGAGATGCATTCAGAGCATATGGAGCCCAAAGCAAATGCATCTGCATATCAACCAGAAAGAGATGTTAGCTGTTCAGAATGCCCTGACAGCTTTCAAGGACTTACTTCATCCAGGACAACTACTGATAAAGACGGACAACACCACGGTTATGTGGTACATAAGCAGGGGGGTACACATTCCTACCCCCTTTGCAGACTAGTCATGGCATTGTGGGACACAGCCTTGACTTACCAAGTACATCTTCAAGCTCAATTCCTGCCAGGAAAACAAAATACTCTGGCAGACGACCTAAGCAGAAATCTTATGGACCCTCACGAGTGGAAACTGGATCCACACGTCTTCAGCATGATAACACAGAAATGGGGGAGTCCGGTCACAGATCTATTTGCCTCTCCCCAAAATTACCAACTGGACAAATTCTGCACAAGGACGTATCACAGACAAGCATGGAAAGTGGATGCCCTATCCTTCAGTTGGAAAAACCTATCAGTCTACGCCTTTCCTCCTCTGCTTCTTCTCCCCAAGGTCTTACTAAAGGTCAGACAGGAAAACCCAAAATGATCCTAATTGCCCTGGAATGGCCTCGCCAGCACTGGTACCCAATTCTAAGCAATATGTCTCAACTCCTCCTTGGTACTTGCCTCAAATACCTCATCTACTGTCTCAGCAGAGCAATCAAATTCTGCACAATCAGCTCCAAACTCTGAACCTGGCAGCGTGGCTGATCGATAATTATTCAACCACCACCTCTCAGTAAATCTGTGATGGATGTCATTTTGGAAGCCAGAAGGCCTAGTACTAGAAAATCCTATGCTGATAAATGGAAGAGATTCTGTGCTTGGAACAAAGCACAACGGCCGACCACAGCAAAGCCAAATATTCCTCAGATTTTACAATACTTGACTGAGATGCTCGATAAGGGTCTATCTATTTCATCAATAAAAATCCATGCCTCTGCCATCTCGGCTCATTACAACACACAGCCTCCCATCTTTTCTCATCCTCTGCCAAAACAGTATCTTAGAGGGGCCAGAAATTTAAGGCCTCCCAGAAGATCACCATCTCTTGCATGGGACCTCAATTTTGTGTTGGAAAACCTCACCCTGCCTCCATTTGAACCAGCAGCTACTGCGGATATAAAGTTTTTATTTTGGAAAATAGCTTTCCTTCTGGCAATCACTTCAGCAAGAAGGGTTTCAGAACTAAAAGGCCCTCATGGCTGTGGAGCCTTTTATTACATTTTACCCGGACAGGGTGTCCCTCAGGACCAATCCTTCTTTTATGCCTAATGTGGTATCCAGTGTGGCTCTTAACCAAACTATTCACCTGCCAACTTTTTACCCAAATCCGCAGAACAAGGGGAGGATTCTGCATTCCTTGGACGTACACAGACAACTAAGATTCTACTTAAACAGGACCAAACCTCTAAGAAAGTCTGAGCAGCTACTGGTGGCATTTGCTGCAGGATCAGAGGGGAAGTCTATTTCAAAGCAGACTATTTCAAAGTGGATTAGCCACTGCATCGTTTCTGCTACTTGCATCATGGTAAACCGGTGCCCAAGGGAATCAGGTCACATTCCACCAGGGCTGCATCTACCTCAGCAGCTTTTCTCAGAGGAGTGCCAACCAAAGACATTCTAGAAGCTGCTACTTGGAGCTCTGTTCATACATTTACAAAGCATTATCATTTGCCTCTCTTCTCTAAGTCCAGGGCAGGCTTTGCCACTGCAGTTCTGCAGGGTCTTATAGCCGCTCCTAATGCTATTTAGTTCCAGCCTCCCATCCATAGCTTTGGGATTCTACCCAAATGTAATGACTGCAACAGTGAAACACGAAGAACACAGTACAGTTGTGTACACTTACCATAAAAGTAGATGTTTGAGTGTATTCACTGTTGCAGTCCGGGTTACCCACCATCCCCCTTTTTTTCTAGAACTTCTTTCCTTCACTATATTCTACAGCCTTTGTGGTGTATTTGCTTTTAGATGAAGGTAAAGTTTATGTTGTTATAATTGCATTTATACACACACATATATACATATATATATATATATATATATATATATATATATATATACACATATATATATTGCTCCCCATTTGGGGGGCACCTGACATCTGGGGCAAGAAAAACTGAAGAAAATGGTGTCGGCTACATGTTTTATACCCCTGACGACCTGACGTCAGGGAAGAGGAGACCGCAACCGACCCAGGACTTGGATATTCAGGCCAACGGAGGGCAACCTGCCAGCAGTTTACCCAAATGTAATGACTGCAACAGTGAATACTCGAACATCTACATTTATGGTAAGTGTACACAACTGTACTTTCTAGAGCTGAGGACAGTGCTATTGGTGCAAGCATCCCAAGACCCCCCTCACCTAGGAACAGTTGCAATTCAAACAGACATGTCAGTGGTCTGGTACATCAACAAACAAGGGGGTACCAAATCATATCCACTATGTTGAGAGGCACTCAGAGTGTGGAAATGGGAGATTTCTTCCAACCGCTTTGTCATAGCAACGCACATTCCAGGAAGTTCAAATGTGATAGCAGACAAATTGAGCAAGACTATTTTCATGCCTCATGAGTGGTCCCTGAATCCAGTAGTGGCGAGATTTTCTGTCGATTAGGCCAACCTTGCTGCGACCTCTTTGCCTCTCCCAACAAATGCAGAAGTTATTTGCCTAAATCCCTCCACTGGGTATATCACCCAGGGACGCTTTTCTACACATTTGGCCACCCAGTCTATTATATGCTTTTCCCTAGTTCTGTTGATCTCTCAGGTTCTGAAGAAAGCAAAAAGGAAAAAAGATTACCATAATCATTGCCCCATTCTGGCCTCAACAAGTCTAGTTTCCCTTCCTATAGCCTCATTTGCTACAGCAACCATGGATTCTGGACCCAGTCCCAGACCTGCTTACTCACCTAGAAGGCATGGCTCACCCCAACTTGCAGCACCTCAAACGGACGGTGTGATTTTTCCAATACCCATGATTGCCAGGCAAGCCTCTCTGTCATCGCCTGTCAAATGTATTATTATTGCACACACCAGACCTACAGCTAGAAAACTGTACCCGAGCAAATGAAGAACATTTACCATACGGGCTTTAAATAAGGGACTTGATCCCTTCAGTGCCCCAACTGAATATATAATGAACTTCTTGAATACTCTCGAAGTCTGGTTCCTCTGCTTCACTATAAATGTAAAGTTGGCGGCAATCTCTAATTTTCATACTGGGCACAATGACTCTTCAATAATGTCCCATAAGCTTTCCTCAGCCTTCCTGAAAGGGTTGTCCTTGCTAACACCCCGTGTTAAAGATCCAGTTCCTCCATGGGACTTGAGAACAGTCCTGCAAGCATTAACCCAAAGTCCTTTTGAACCAGCTGATTCTTGTCAATTAAATTATTTGACTTAGAAGACTTTACTTCTAGTAGCTATCACCTCTGCAAGAAGAGTCTCTGAATTATAGGCTTTACCATGCAAATCTTCCTATTTAATTTTTCACAAAGACAGAGTTCAACATAGAACAAATTCTTCATTTCTTCCAAAAGTGGTTACTGAATCAAATATTAACCAGACCATACATTTACCAACTTTCTTCCCTAATTTTACCAATAAAGGAGAATACTAGATGTTCATAGACAGTTGTATTTTTATCTCCACAAAACTAAAAAATTCTGTAAATCTGGCCAATTATTTGTGTCCTTCTCTGCCTTAAAAATGGGTTGTGCAGTCTCCAAAGTTACCTTGGCTAAGTGGTTGAGATGAGAGACTATTTCCTTCACCTATCAATCTCAAGGACCTCAACTCCTCAAAACAGTTAGAGCTCATTCTACGAGGGCTGTTGCCACATCAGCAGTTTTCATGCAAGAGCTTTTCTAGATGACATTTGTGCAGCAGCTACTTGGTCCTCTCACCATACCTTTATTGCACATTACAAACTAGATCAAATCTTGAGAAATGTAAAAGCACACCAAGGTACCAAAAATCACCAATAAAAGTCCAAGGTACCCAAAGAAGAGAAATCCAGCCACAAACGAATAACAACTTTATTCCAACGAAGCAAACCACATTAATGTTTCTTAAACTCCACAAATAAAAGTACTTCATCAGATGCAGACTCTTCCTCTGCCTTTAAGTCAAAGACAGGATTAGAAAGAGGAGCACATGCTTATTTTTCAGAATTAAAAGCTTTCAGACTGTCAAAGCTCTTAGTAGGCCACTCGATTCTGATCCAGTTTCTCATCAGGAATCCATAGATGGCCTTTTCTTTGTATATTTTTTCTGTGTGTATATTTGTATGATATTCTACAATTATGGCCATATTCTGCCATCTGGCAAACTCAATCTGAGGTAATCTCTGAGAAACATTATGGGTAGAGCCAGCTCGAGAGTTTGGAGTGTGAGCTGGAAAATAATGGCTGAGTCGGTCCCGAGGGTTTGGAACCAAACCCACCGTCATGGATTGGTAAAAATGTACAACACAGATGGAACGTTATGGTAAGACAACTTTTTTTTTTTTTTTTACAGGTTAACAAGTTTAACTTTACTAAGAATAAAAAAATAAATCAAAACATTTTCTCATTTTGCTGCCACTGTTCAGGAGTAAAGCTGTGTACAAATATATGAATTTCATAAACTCATTCTTTTCCACCTCTAAGTAATGTTTCTTTGTGTAAAAACAGGTTCCTGAAAGCCATGTTGAAACATTTTCAAAACAAGTTTGCTGCATTAAGGCAAGTAGTAATGTGAAAGGATATTGTTACCATCATAGGTTCAAAAGGGAGTCAATCTCAGCACTGTAAAAACTCTTAAGAGGACATAAAAGAAGGGGATGGAGCAGTTTTCCTCTTTAAGCCAGGTCCTATTGATGGTACTGGTGAAGTGCAGACTTAAGCTGGTCCTTTGCAGGAAATGTAGAAGGTTGATGAAAACGCTGACTATTACATTTTATGAATAGTTTATAATCAAAGGCAGAAAGGCAAACAATTTGCAGTCAAATGCAAGAGAATGCTGCAACATGGATGGGACCATGCACTGGTAAGCTTCAGGAAGTTTCTTGGGAGTTGTCTTGAATCTCCTGAACTCTTTCAAAGGTACAGATATATTTTTTAAAAATGGTCTGGGATGACATACTTGATTCCATGTGTCACTGTTATCCCTGTTGTGGAGGTTGTGATGAACCTGACTCGCCCTCCAAAGAGCTGGATGACTTAACATTTTCAATGCTTCTTAAAATTTCTTATCTGCTCATTTTTCAATCTTTCTCTAGTCTATGAGATTCAAACAACTCTTTAGCCTTAGAAGAATTACCAGTCTCTTTAGAATGCTTCTCTAGATCTTTTAAAATGTTTTCCAGTCAAATTTAAAACATCATCAAAAGTTTTCTAAGTTTGGTAGTTTAATTAAACTTAAAAGACAGGTCAGAGGACCCTGTGTTATGATTATGTCACCTAAAGTGAACAAATACTGTGCAGAGTCAGCAATTTGTCTACTACATACTTATTAGCAGACTTGGAAGGACAGTATATACCCTTCCACATGAAAACAGTCTTCTGGTGACCAGTGAAAGAAATCTACAAAACCAAAACACTCCAACAAATTACCTTCACAGCAGTCAAACACACAGAGAAACAATGCTGAACAAACTGAAGTAGCAAGCTTAATGTTTATTACAAATATTTTCAATGGCCAGGAAAACTGAACAGAGTTGAGGAAAAATCCACCACAAGGCAACCAAGGCAGTTGTCCAGGCCCAGTGCTAGCTGGAGGCCCAAACAACATCAAGCAATTAAAAAGCCCCCTCTTGCTTTTATTTTGGCATGTTACAGCTCTGAAGTAAAAGCCTCATTGTCTCAAATGTAGAGCTGATGACAGAGGGGCTTCTTTTGAGCTTCACCATCCAAACAGGCCAACAGCAGTCAATCCAGTGACCTAGCAGTAGTATGTGGGAAAATAAAAGCTGGTTCATGCAGTGCTTAAGATGTCTCAGTGTTTACTGTGGATCTGTTAAGTAAATGAGTTGTGTGTGCACACACATGTGTGTGTGTGTCTTTCTGAAGGAAAGGGATTGTGAGCAAACTAAAACCTGATAATTTATCTCAAGTTTGTTATGGCATTTTGTTTAATGGAAGAGAATTCAACTGTCTGCTTTATTGTATGCATTCCTAGGTCTATTGTTTGTTTTACAAGTAATCTTTGTGGACCTAGTGCAATTTTCTTTGGGCATTTTGTACAAGACTAGACATGGCTTTACAGGGGACATGGGAGTTACTAGCTAGAGCAAAAGGTTTGTTTGAAGCATTACTGAATGACATAATTAAAGCTTTATTATTTGGCACTATTTCATCACAATTTAACACATGCATTTAATCATCGCTTCTCTTTTGAACTTTGAGAAGTAAATATAGCTTTATGAAATCCTGTCAATATGTTTTACTATGTCAAATCGTGTGGTTGGCATCCTAAACTACACTATGCTGTGTGTGTTATTTTTGCACTTGAGCATGTTTTTGTTTCGGTACTGGCAGCTTCATCCTGTCATATCAAATATTGGGGATTAAGCTAAAGTAATTAGAGCACTTTTACATGGTTTTGATATTCATCACAAGAGCAGGAATTTAAAAGAGGAGAGGGACAGATGAAAGATGTGTGGTGCACATTCCATTGCTTGTGTTAAGTTTTTTAATTTTGTGATTTTTCACATCTGCACACTTCTTTGAATAGCAGTATTGCACATGAGCAGCATAGGTGAGTTTTGCAGGTGCAGCACTCCACTGTCTTGTGTTTTTACTCAGTACCTAGTAATTTTTTCAGTACTTACTGAATGGAAACAGGTCAGATTTCAGTCCAAGTGGCTCAGGCTGGTGGTGGTAAGGGGCACAATGGTTCACTGCTTTACAGCTTTGGTTTCAGAGACTGTTTTTGTTGGTTTGCCTTTAGTAGTCAGCATGTCCTTCCTGTATCTGCATGTGTTTCACTGAATGCTTTACCTCCAAACCATCCTTAGATATACATGGTGTATATGCATCCTGTTTGTCTCTACATTCCAATTAAAGAGAGAGGCTCTGTCAGCACCACAACTCTGAACTGGATTAAGTGAATAATAGGTAGTGAATCATTTAAGTTCTTTTTCATTTTTATCTTGAACTGACCTCCTTGACACCAGAAAGGACCATCAAATATGGATTAGTGGGGCCTGTTGGCTTACTACTTAACCTGAAAACCTCTGAACCTACAAGTCTTATTGTTCAGAAAATGTATATCTGTGCAAAACCTTCTGCACTGTTAAGTTTATCAGTTAGAGTTGTCTATCTGCCTCTCACCTGTCACAGATTTTGCAGAATTAAAAATGCTGACTTTGCAACAGCTTCTGCCCATGCTGGGCAAGAACGCTTGGTTAGTGACTCTAGACTAAAAAGAGGCATACCTGCATATCCCAATAAGGGAATCATGCAGAAGATACCTCCGCTTCAAGGCTGGTTTTATGCATTACCAATTCTCTGCATTGCCCTTTGGCTTAACTACTGCATCCAGGGTCTTTACAAAGTGCCTGGCACCAGTAATTGCATTTTGCAGACAAAGAAGCACACAAATCTATCCTTACTTGGACGACTCTCTTATTCAAGCAGAAAACAAGGACATTTTTCTTCAACATCTGGCGTTTGAAAAAAGGCTTCTAACATGCCCAGGGTACACAATAAATGAAAAGAAATCACAACTGGTACCCTCTCAAAAGATTACATTCCTGGGTGCAAGCTTGAATACAACTGCCCAGATGGCTTACCTTATGCCAGACAAGCAAAGGCAACTGACTATTTACTTCAAACAGATGGCAATAAAAACCCAGTTATCTGCAAGACAAATTCTGCAGGCTTTGGGGTTCATGGCATCCTGCATTCTACTAATTTCATATGCAAGACTGCGTATGAGGAAACTACAGTGGTATCTAAAAAGTTTATGGAGTCACCATTGTCACAGTCTGGAAACAATGATTCCTCTCATTCCCTGCCTACACCAGGAGATTCTTTGGTGGGCAGAGACATGTCACCAGAACATGGGACGGTCTTTCACTCTACCCCCTGCCACCCAAACCCTAACTACAGATGCATCAGACTATGGCTTGGGGGAGCCCACCTGGCAGGGAGATGCATTCAGAGCATATGGAGCCCAAAGCAAATGCATCTGCATATCAACCAGAAAGAGATGTTAGCTGTTCAGAATGCCCTGACAGCTTTCAAGGACTTACTTCATCCAGGACAACTACTGATAAAGACGGACAACACCACGGTTATGTGGTACATAAGCAGGGGGGTACACATTCCTACCCCCTTTGCAGACTAGTCATGGCATTGTGGGACACAGCCTTGACTTACCAAGTACATCTTCAAGCTCAATTCCTGCCAGGAAAACAAAATACTCTGGCAGACGACCTAAGCAGAAATCTTATGGACCCTCACGAGTGGAAACTGGATCCACACGTCTTCAGCATGATAACACAGAAATGGGGGAGTCCGGTCACAGATCTATTTGCCTCTCCCCAAAATTACCAACTGGACAAATTCTGCACAAGGACGTATCACAGACAAGCATGGAAAGTGGATGCCCTATCCTTCAGTTGGAAAAACCTATCAGTCTACGCCTTTCCTCCTCTGCTTCTTCTCCCCAAGGTCTTACTAAAGGTCAGACAGGAAAACCCAAAAATGATCCTAATTGCCCTGGAATGGCCTCGCCAGCACTGGTACCCAATTCTAAGCAATATGTCTCAACTCCCTCCTTGGTACTTGCCTCAAATACCTCATCTACTGTCTCAGCAGAGCAATCAAATTCTGCACAATCAGCTCCAAACTCTGAACCTGGCAGCGTGGCTGATCGTATAATTATTCAACCACCACCTCTCAGTAAATCTGTGATGGATGTCATTTTGGAAGCCAGAAGGCCTAGTACTAGAAAATCCTATGCTGATAAATGGAAGAGATTCTGTGCTTGGAACCAAGCACAAAGACCGGACACAGCAAAGCCAAATATTCCTCAGATTTTACAATACTTGACTGAGATGCTCGATAAGGGTCTATCTATTTCATCAATAAAAATCCATGCCTCTGCCATCTCGGCTCATTACAACACACAGCCTCCCATCTTTTCTCATCCTCTGCCAAAACAGTATCTTAGAGGGGCCAGAAATTTAAGGCCTCCCAGAAGATCACCATCTCTTGCATGGGACCTCAATTTTGTGTTGGAAAACCTCACCCTGCCTCCATTTGAACCAGCAGCTACTGCGGATATAAAGTTTTTATTTTGGAAAATAGCTTTCCTTCTGGCAATCACTTCAGCAAGAAGGGTTTCAGAACTAAAAGGCCCTCATGGCTGTGGAGCCTTTTATTACATTTTACCCGGACAGGGTGTCCCTCAGGACCAATCCTTCTTTTATGCCTAATGTGGTATCCAGTGTGGCTCTTAACCAAACTATTCACCTGCCAACTTTTTACCCAAATCCGCAGAACAAGGGGGAGCGGATTCTGCATTCCTTGGACGTACACAGACAACTAAGATTCTACTTAAACAGGACCAAACCTCTAAGAAAGTCTGAGCAGCTACTGGTGGCATTTGCTGCAGGATCAGAGGGGAAGTCTATTTCAAAGCAGACTATTTCAAAGTGGATTAGCCACTGCATCGTTTCTGCTACTTGCATCATGGTAAACCGGTGCCCAAGGGAATCAGGTCACATTCCACCAGGGCTGCATCTACCTCAGCAGCTTTTCTCAGAGGAGTGCCAACCAAAGACATTCTAGAAGCTGCTACTTGGAGCTCTGTTCATACATTTACAAAGCATTATCATTTGCCTCTCTTCTCTAAGTCCAGGGCAGGCTTTGCCACTGCAGTTCTGCAGGGTCTTATAGCC
This sequence comes from Protopterus annectens, assembly GCF_019279795.1. Classification (NCBI taxonomy): domain Eukaryota; kingdom Metazoa; phylum Chordata; order Ceratodontiformes; family Protopteridae; genus Protopterus; species Protopterus annectens. The sequence goes on from NC_056744.1 coordinate 1,626,506,771, forward strand.
GCTCCTAATGCTATTTAGTTCCAGCCTCCCATCCATAGCTTTGGGATTCTACCCAAATGTAATGACTGCAACAGTGAAACACGAAGAACACAGTACAGTTGTGTACACTTACCATAAAAGTAGATGTTTGAGTGTATTCACTGTTGCAGTCCTGGTTACCCACCTGCCATCCCCCTTTTTTCTAGAACTTCTCTTTCCTTCACTATATTCTACAGCCTTTGTGGTGTATTTGCTTTTAGATGAAGGTAAAGTTTATGTTGTTATAATTGCATTTATACACACACATATATACATATATATATATATATATATATATATATATATATATATATATATATATATATATATACACATATATATATTGCTCCCCATTTGGGGGGCACCTGACATCTGGGGCAAGAAAAACTGAAGAAAATGGTGTCGGCTACATGTTTTATACCCCTGACGACCTGACGTCAGGGAAGAGGAGACAGCAACCGACCCAGGACTTGGATATTCAGGCCAACGGAGGGCAACCTGCCAGCAGTTTACCCAAATGTAATGACTGCAACAGTGAATACTCTCGAACATCTACATTTATGGTAAGTGTACACAACTGTACTTTCTAGAGCTGAGGACAGTGCTATTGGCGTTGCAAGCATTCCAAGACCCCCTCCACCTAGGAACAGTTGCAATTCAAACAGACATGTCAGTGGTCTGGTACATCAACAAACAAGGGGGTACCAAATCATATCCACTATGTTGAGAGGCACTCAGAGTGTGGAAATGGGAGATTTCTTCCAACCGCTTTGTCATAGCAACGCACATTCCAGGAAGTTCAAATGTGATAGCAGACAAATTGAGCAAGACTATTTTCATGCCTCATGAGTGGTCCCTGAATCCAGTAGTGGCGGACGAGATTTTCTGTCGATTAGGCCAACCTTGCTGCGACCTCTTTGCCTCTCCCCCGAACAAATGCAGAAGTTATTTGCCCTAAATCCCTCCACTGGGTATATCACCCAGGGACGCTTTTCTACACATTTGGCCACCCAGTCTATTATATGCTTTTCCCTAGTTCTGTTGATCTCTCAGGTTCTGAAGAAAGCAAAAAGGAAAAAAGATTACCATAATCATTGCCCCATTCTGGCCTCAACAAGTCTAGTTTCCCTTCCTATAGCCTCATTTGCTACAGCAACCATGGATTCTGGACCCAGTCCCAGACCTGCTTACTCACCTAGAAGGCATGGCTCACCCCAACTTGCAGCACCTCAAACGGACGGTGTGATTTTTCCAATACCCATGATTGCCAGGCAAGCCTCTCTGTCATCGCCTGTCAAATGTATTATTATTGCACACACCAGACCTACAGCTAGAAAACTGTACCCGAGCAAATGAAGAACATTTACCATATGGGCTTTAAATAAGGGACTTGATCCCTTCAGTGCCCCAACTGAATATATAATGAACTTCTTGAATACTCTCGAAGTCTGGTTCCTCTGCTTCGACTATAAATGTAAAGTTGGCGGCAATCTCTAATTTTCATACTGGGCACAATGACTCTTCAATAATGTCCCATAAGCTTTCCTCAGCCTTCCTGAAAGGGTTGTCCTTGCTAACACCCCGTGTTAAAGATCCAGTTCCTCCATGGGACTTGAGAACAGTCCTGCAAGCATTAACCCAAAGTCCTTTTGAACCAGCTGATTCTTGTCAATTAAATTATTTGACTTAGAAGACTTTACTTCTAGTAGCTATCACCTCTGCAAGAAGAGTCTCTGAATTATAGGCTTTACCATGCAAATCTTCCTATTTAATTTTTCACAAAGACAGAGTTCAACATAGAACAAATTCTTCATTTCTTCCAAAAGTGGTTACTGAATCAAATATTAACCAGACCATACATTTACCAACTTTCTTCCCTAATTTTACCAATAAAGGAGAATACGCTAGATGTTCATAGACAGTTGTATTTTTATCTCCACAAAACTAAAAAATTCTGTAAATCTGGCCAATTATTTGTGTCCTTCTCTGCCTTAAAAATGGGTTGTGCAGTCTCCAAAGTTACCTTGGCTAAGTGGTTGAGATGAGAGACTATTTCCTTCACCTATCAATCTCAAGGACCTCAACTCCTCAAAACAGTTAGAGCTCATTCTACGAGGGCTGTTGCCACATCAGCAGTTTTTCATGCAAGAGCTTTTCTAGATGACATTTGTGCAGCAGCTACTTGGTCCTCTCACCATACCTTTATTGCACATTACAAACTAGATCAAATCTTGAGAAATGTAAAAAAGCACACCAAGGTACCAAAAAATCACCAATAAAAAGTCCAAGGTACCCAAAGAAGAGAAATCCAGCCACAAAACGAATAACAACTTTATTCCAACGAAGCAAACCACATTAATGTTTCTTAAACTCCACAAATACGTTTTCGTTTAAAGTACTTCATCAGATGCAGACTCTTCCTCTGCCTTTAAGTCAAAGACAGGATTAGAAAGAGGAGCACATGCTTATTTTTCAGAATTAAAAGCTTTCAGACTGTCAAAGCTCTTAGTAGGCCACTCCGATTCTGATCCAGTTTCTCATCAGGAATCCATAGATGGCCTCGTTTTCTTTGTATATTTTTTTTCTGTGTGTATATTTGTATGATATTCTACAATTATGGCCATATTCTGCCATCTGGCAAACTCAATCTGAGGTAATCTCTCTGAGAAACATTATGGGTAGAGCCAGCTCGAGAGTTTGGAGTGTGTGAGCTGGAAAATAATGGCTGAGTCGGTCCCGAGGGTTTGGAACCAAACCCACCGTCATGGATTGGTAAAAATGTACAACACAGATGGAACGTTATGGTAAGACAACTTTTTTTTTTTTTTTTACAGGTTAACAAGTTTAACTTTACTAAGAATAAAAAAATAAATCAAAACATTTTCTCATTTTGCTGCCACTGTTCAGGAGTAAAAGCTGTGTACAAATATATGAATTTCATAAACTCATTCTTTTCCACCTCTAAGTAATGTTTCTTTGTGTAAAAACAGGTTCCTGAAAGCCATGTTGAAACATTTTCAAAACAAGTTTGCTGCATTAAGGCAAGTAGTAATGTGAAAGGATATTGTTACCATCATAGGTTCAAAAGGGGAGTCAATCTCAGCACTGTAAAAACTCTTAAGAGGACATAAAAGAAGGGGATGGAGCAGTTTTCCTCTTTAAGCCAGGTCCTATTGATGGTACTGGTGAAGTGCAGACTTAAGCTGGTCCTTTGCAGGAAATGTAGAAGGTTGATGAAAACGTCTGACTATTACATTTTATGAATAGTTTATAATCAAAGGCAGAAAGGCAAACAATTTGCAGTCAAATGCAAGAGAATGCTGCAACATGGATGGGACCATGCACTGGTACCGCCAACTTACCCCCTTCACAGGACGAGCTTCAGGAAGTTTCTTGGGAGTTGTCTTGAATCTCCTGAACTCTTTCAAAGGTACAGATATATTTTTTAAAAATGGTCTGGGATGACATACTTGATTCCCATGTGTCACTGTTATCCCTGTTGTGGGAGGTTGTGATGAACCTGACTCGCCCTCCAAAGAGCTGGATGACTTAACATTTTCAATGCTTCTTAAAATTTCTTATCTGCTCATTTTTCAATGGCTTCTCCCTTTCTTTCTCTAGTCTATGAGATTCAAACAACTCTTTCGCCTTAGAAGAATTACCAGTCTCTTTAGAATGCTTCTCTAGATCTTTTAAAATGTTTTCCAGTCAAATTTAAAAACATCATCAAAAGTTTTCTAAGTTTGGTAGTTTAATTAAACTTAAAAGACAGGTCAGAGGACCCTGTGTTATGATTATGTCACCTAAAGTGAACAAATACTGTGCAGAGTCAGCAATTTGTCTACTACACATACTTATTAGCAGACTTGGAAGGACAGTATATACCCTTCCACATGAAAACAGTCTTCTGGTGACCAGTGAAAGAAATCTACAAAACCAAAACACTCCAACAAATTACCTTCACAGCAGTCAAACACACAGAGAAACAATGCTGAACAAACTGAAGTAGCAAGCTTAATGTTTATTACAAATATTTTTCAATGGCCAGGAAAAACTGAACAGAGTTGAGGAAAAATCCACCACAAGGCAACCAAGGCAGTTGTCCAGGCCCAGTGCTAGCTGGGAGGCCCAAACAACATCAAGCAATTAAAAAAGCCCTCATTGCTGCTTTATTTTTGGCATGTTACAGCTCTGAAGTTTTCTCTTTCATTGTCTCAAATGTAGAGCTGATGACAGAGGGGCTTCTTTGAGCTTGTCACCATCCAAACAGGCCAACAGCAGTCAATCCAGTGACCTAGCAGTAGTATGTGGGAAAATAAAAGCTGGTTCATGCAGTGCTTAAGATGTCTCAGTGTTTACTGTGGATCTGTTAAGTAAATGAGCAAGTGTGTGTACACACATGCATGTGTGTGTCTTTTCTGAAGGAAGGGGATTGTGAGCAAACTAAAACCTGATAATTTATCTCAAGTTTGTTATGGCATTTTGTAGGACTTTGCTTTTGTGCTTTGGTAGTAACATTAATGGAAGAGAATTCAACTGTCTGCGAGCTTTATTGTATGCATTCCTAGGTCTATTGTTTGTTTTACAAGTAATCTTTGTGGACCTAGTGCAATTTTCTTTGGGCATTTTGTACAAGACTAGACATGGCTTTACAGGGGACATGGGAGTTACTAGCTAGAGCAAAAGGTTTGTTTGGAAGCATTACTGGCGAATGACATAATTAAAGCTTTATTATTTGGCACTATTTCATCACAATTTAACACATGCATTTAATCATCGTTTCTCTTTTTGAACTTTGAGAAGTAAATATAGCTTTATGAAATCCTGTCAATATGTTTTACTATGTCAAATCGTGTGGTTGGCATCCTAAACTACACTATGCTGTGTGTGTTATTTTTGCACTTGAGCATGTTTTTGTTTCGGTACTGGCAGCTTCCATCCTGTCATATCAAATATTGGGGATTAAGCTAAAGTAATTAGGAGCACTTTTACATGGTTTTGATATTCACTTAACTGTTGAAAAAATGTGACTTGCATTCCTGTGTTGCCTCACAAGAATGCTTTTAACTGTATCCTCTAGTACTGTTGTACTTAACTGTGACCATCACGCTTCCATCACAAGAGCAGGAATTTAAAGAGGAGAGGGACAGATGAAAGATGTGTGGTGCACCATTCCATTGCTTTCTGTTAACAGTTTTAATTGTGGGATTTTCACATCTGCACACTTCTCTTTGGAATAAGCAGTATTGCACATGAGCAGCATAGGCCTTTGTATTGAAAATGAAGACATTTTCTAACGTTGAGTTTTTGCAGGTGCAGTATTTTCTGTACAAGTGTACATAATAATGTCCCAACTTGTTTTTTTTTTTCCTCTAGTAGCTTAGTTTCTACTTACTGTGAAGTTTTCCACTCCACTGTCTTGTGTTTTTACTCAGTACCTAGTAATTTTTTTCAGTACTTACTGAATGGAAACAGGTCAGATTTCAGTCCAAGTGGCTCAGGCTGGTGGTGGTGGTGGGGGACGGGGACGAGAAGGGGGCACAATGGTTCACTGCTTTTACAGCTTGGTTTCCCAGACTGTTTTTTGTTGGTTTGCCTTTAGTAGTCAGCATGTCCTTCCTGTATCTGCATGTGTTTCACTGAATGCTTTACCTCTCTTCCCCACATCACAAATCCCCACAAACATGTATAACAGACCTCCAAACCATCCTTAGATATACATGGTGTATATGCATCCTGTAATGGATTTCTGCCTTGTCTCTACATTCCAATTAAAGAGAGAGGCTCTGTCAGCACCACAACTCTGAACTGGATTAAGTGAATAATAGGTAGTGAATCATTTAAGTTCTTTTTCATTTTTATCTTGAACTGACCTCCTTGACACCAGAAAGGACCATCAAATATGGATTAGTGGGGCCTGTTGGCTTACTACTTAACCTGAAAACCTCTGAACCTACAAGTCTTATTGTTCAGAAAATGTATATCTGTGCAAAACCTTCTGCACTGTTAAGTTTATCAGTTAGAGTTGTCTATCTGCCTCTCACCTGTCACAGATTTTGCAGAATATTTCTGATATTACTTTATGTATTTGCTCAGCCCCTCATTAAAATCATTTTCTGGTAAATCATTGAGGATGACGAAATTCAATCAATACTGGACTGCACACTTTAGAGGAGTATCATCACGAGCCGTGTTATTTTGGTATGATCCTTATTTCCTAGTTTTATTGACTATACTAGCAACAAAACACAGCAGACATGTCAAACAAAACTAAGTAACAACATTTTATTAAAACAAAAATAAAATAGCCAAAGTAAGCGCTTTCACGTGAATCAACCACTCTTCATCAGACTTTGAAATAGTACAACACAATCCTTGACTAAATACAAAACTAATCAACGTGCTAATTACCATGACAACAAATTGAAGCCTCGGTGAAAGATGAAGAACGTGCATTCAAAAATATTCAAAGGAAACATTATAATGAATCAATAATCTTAAAACATTTCTATAAATTCTTCTTATATCAAATAGTAATAACATTCAGAAATAAATAAATAACATTCTATAAGCACATTAATGCATTTAAAATGCAATAACAGTAATCATCTTGTACTAGAAATTTATTGGCACTCCTCTATCATTAAACCCAAGCAATACTGCCCATCTTAAACATTCCGGCCCATAATCCCATGCCTAAAACATTAGCGTATGATCTGAAGTTGTTGTTTTCATTTGGTCTTCAATCTGTGGTACACGGACTCAGGACGGATCTGCCTCGGCTGCATTTTTCCAGCATCTGATCGAAGGTCCAAGCTTCTCCCCTACCCATAATTCCTCTGTTACCTTCCTCCCCTTAGATCTCGGTTGCTGCGCTCATAGCAAGCATCGTGGTCCGCTGCTCCAGGCTTTTTTTTGGGTGAGTGAGTTCAATTTCTAAAACTACTTTTTCTTTCCCACTACCTTTCTTGTGTTCAGGTGTCGGTTTATAGCAAAAAGTAAAAAATATTTCTTATTCCTGTTTCTCTCTATCCTTTCCTTAGGGGTGTGTGTGTGTGGTGTGGTGTGGTGTGTGTGTGTGTGTGTGTGGGGTCTCTCTCCACTATGGCAGAGAGACCCAAACCAGGCTTTAGGAAGTACACAGTGTGGCCATAAGCGTTCCCCTGCAGATGGCCACATACTGTGCTTTGTGTGCTTAAGGGTCCAGCACCTCAATCCCTCCTGCTCGATTTGTGTGGGGTTCAATCCCCGTGCATTGATTGACAGGAAGAACAAACTGACTCTTAAGGGCCTCCTTCCACCTCATGCTGCGGAGGCCCAAGCTTCGTCTTCTGCCACATCTGCTTTTCCCTCCGCCCCGGCCTCTGGGACTCAACCTCCCACCAAGAGGTCCGGGAACGGGAGAGAAGTGCAAGCACCAGAATAGGCTGAGGAAGCGGTCCCCCCGACCGTTCCTCCTCAGCCAAGTTCCTCCAGCTCCATTCCCCTTGCTTCTCCCCGGAGTCGGAGGTGTCTTGGAGCTGTTTACCAGTGTCTGTGTCACTCCACCGCCTGTCTAGGCTGGTGTCGGTGGCCTCTTCTGCAAGATCCACCCACGGACTCTGCGAAGCCGAGGTGGACAGAATGATGTGGAGATTCATCTGGACGCGATACAGATGGGAATCTTGCCTGCACCCTCCCCCTCCAGGGCTGGGGGGCATGCAGTCTCTGCCTTTATCCTGATCACTCCTTCTCCAATCTGACACCTGGTTTTGGAGCTCTTGGGTCCGAGGACTCTTGGTGTTGAGGGGTCAGCACTGACTGTACCTGTTACTTCGATGCTGACCATTGCCTTGAATGGGTCAGGTCTGACGAGCTCGGAGATGTCCAGTTCTCAGAGCCATAGCCTCGGTGAGGGATCAGAAGGGGTGGTTTCGGCTCCAGGTTTTTCGGAGCCGGGCCTTCCACTCAAGAGTCTTGGCGCCTGAAGGTTCAGCTTCAGCTCCCCTCTTGATCCAGAGGATTACGGACCTGACTGTAGCTCCACCTCCAGGGGTTCAGGCTCCTCCTGCCTTCGATGTGGACAGGTTTCTCTTGATCCCATCAAGACACTCGACGATCTCATCCTCTGAGTCCATCTTGGCTCCCTCTGTGTCTGGTCCGGATTCTGCCATCCTGCCCCCTCAGGGACAGTTTGCCACCTTTCCGCCCCAGGGAGTTCCCCCAAGGGAACAGCTGGATGTCCTCCCCAGAGACCCCCCCTCCCCGAGGAGGTTCCTTGAAAACACACGTGTAAAAGGAGACACTTGGACTCCCCGCTGGAGTCTCTCATGGGGGACACAGACTTGAAGGGGAGGTATCCCCCCAATCACCCCCATAGGATGCCTCATTTGGAGACATCATGGAGATCCTTCAGCAGCATGGGGGGGTGATCTGCCCAAAAACCCAGCTCCGACGAGCTGGTGTTACTGGAGACATTTGGCACATGACCCTCTACATCCTGGGTGTCCCCTTCCATGGATCCCCTGGTGGATCTTATTACATCTCGGGCATGGAAGGACCCCGACATGGTAGAGCCCATCCCCAAATGTCCCAATAAGACCCTCAGTGCCCTTCTGATAAATCTTACTGGTCTAAGGGATCCCCTGTAGAGGCCATGGTGGTGGCAGCAGCCACTAAAGAGCTAGCACAGGAGAGCTCCACAGTTCATCCTCTGAACCGAGAGTCTAGGATCATGGACCATTTTGGGAAGCAGGTTTGTGCTTCAACAATGTTCTCTGTAAGGGCATTGAACTACATGGCACACGTCGTCAGGCTCCAGCATGACCTGGTTAAGGAGATTGTTGGATCTTCCCCAGGATCCATGCTGGCAGAGGAAAAAAAGATTTTTTCTTCCAGGATGGCCACCCTCATCTCCATCTCCAATACCTCTATACGATTCCTATCTCATGCGACTGAAGGAGCCGCTAGAGGGCTGGACCAGGAGTTGCTATCAGGCGTCACGCCTGGCTCTGACTTTGTAACTTTTTGGAGACCTTCAAGGCGTCTTTTACTAATTCCCTGTATGATGGTTCCACTCTTTTTGGAAAGACTGTACGTGACACTTTGATCCAGAGCGAGAAGGATGGGAAAACCTTGCCTGCCACCGGAATCCACTTCTTAACTCCTCAGTGAAACTTTTCCAGGAATCAGCTAGGGGCAAAGAAGATGCGACTCCAGAAATCTCAGGATTATTCCCAGGATGTTCAGGACTCATCTTTCCCCAGAGGCAGAGGGGGATTTGACAGATGCCCTTGCGGCAGAGGGGTTCGGAGGAATCACAGGTCTCGGGATTCCTTCCCAGACAGGCCCACACAGCAGCCCTGAAGGGCTTTCCGGCTGCTCATCTCTGGAGGCAGTCAAGGGTCGACTTTTGCTTCACCTAACAGCCTAGGAGTCTATAACAGATGATCATTGGGTGTTGCAAATCATACCCAGAGGATATTCAAACCCCTTCTCTCAAACACCGGCTTCCTCTCAAAACACCTCCCAGATGTCCCACCCATGCAAAGGGAGGATGCAGCACTGGAAATTTCCAATTTGGTCAAAAAACAAGTCATCCAGACCGTACCCCCAGACCAGTCCAGATAAGGTAACTACTCCAGGTTCTTTTTAGTGTCAAAGAAAACAGGGGACTTGAGACCAATTTTGGATCTCTCTACCCTGGACCTGTCCATTGCCAAGACGAAGTTGCTGATGGTCACACTCCACTCCATACTGTCCTTCCTGCAGGAGAATGACTGGATGTGCTCAGCAGACCTTCAAGACACATACTATCACATCAAAATGGACAGATGCTCTTATAGAGCTTTCACTGCTTCCGGCTGAGAACCAATCATTACCAGTTCAGAGCTACCCTCTGGTCTCAACACAGCCCCTATGGTGTTCACCAAAGTGATGGTGGTGGTAGCGGCTCACCTGCGGCTGCAGGGCTTCCAGGTCTTCCCCTACCTGGATGATTGGCTCCTTTCCGCTCCCTCCAGGCATCGACTCTGCCAAGCCAGAGATTTCCTTATCCAGACCACCCACCAGTTGGGCATCACTAAAAATCTCAACAAATCCCTGTTAGAACCAGTTCAAGTTCTGAATTTCATTGGAGCCCAGTTAGATACCATTCAGACCAACTTTTTTTTCTGACACCAGACAGACTTTAATCCCTCAAACTTCATGTCTTGTGCATTCTTCAAGTTCAATCTCCCCCAGCGGAATTAGTCTTACGAGCATTGGTGTCCATGGCGGCCACAATCACCCTTGTACCCACAGCTCGGTTACACACGAGGGTGCTACAATGGACTCTAGCAGTTCAGTGGTCATTTCTAGGTCTACCGTTGTCCCATCCTGTTCATTTATTGACAGCCCGCAGGGATTCTCTTCTTTGGTGGATTCAGTTCCCGGACCTTCTTCGCGGTCACCCGTTTATTCTTCCCTCCCCTCTGACCATGTCACCACAGACACCTCCCTACTCAGGTGGTAGGGGGGCATTGCTTAGGAATAACAGTTCAAAGCATGTGGTCTTCCCTGGAGACCCAGTCGCATATCAACGTCTTGGAGATGAGGGCAGTGCTATTGGTGTTGCAAGCGTTTCATGCGCATCTTCCCCTAGGGGCAATTGCCATCCAGACAGGCAATAGGTCAGTAGTGTGGTACATCAACAAATGGGGGTGGGGGAAACCAGGTCTCATCTCCTTTGCCACGAAGCCATGAGATTGTGGGAGTGGTCGATCTCCACCGGCTGTTTTCTGGTGGCAACGCACATTCCGGGGAGGTCCAACATTCTAGCGGACAGGCTCAACAGGTCTATCCTGGTGCCTTACGACTGGTCTCTGAATCCTTTGGTAATGAAACATCTTTCTAAAGTGAGGTTAGCCTTACTACAATCTCTTAACCTCTCCTTCCAACGTAAAGTGCAGCGAGTTCTTTGCTCTGAACCCCCCTCTGGGGGAGTACCCCAGAGGCGCTTTGGTTCAGGCTTGGCCTCTGGTCTTTTCTATGCTTATTCTCCACTTCCCCTGATCCCAAAGTTCATTCAGAAAGCACAATGGCTAGGGAGCTCAGTCATCCTCATTGCCCCTTCTGGCCTCACCAACTACGGTTCTTTTTTTCTGTGGTCTCATATAGTGTTTCTTCCCTGGACATTGGATTTCTCATCCCTCAGGGATTCTCCCTGGCTATCTTCTATGGTTAAGAAGATTTTGGTAGCAGCGCATAAGTCTTCCTTGAGGAAAGTTTATTTGAGTAAGTGGAAACGTTTCTTGATTTGGGCATCTCAACATCAGTTGGATTCCTTCACTGACCCAGTTCCTGTTATCTTATTGTTTCTAGCAGGTATTTTTCAACAGGGTGCCAGCTTTTCTATGGTTAGAGCTCAGCTGGCGGCTATTTCTAAGTTCCACATAGGAGATAATTCAGCTTCTCTGGCATCTTCTAAGCTCCATAAAGCTTTTCTGAAGGGTACTTTTCTTCTTAGGCCACCAATCAAGGGCCCTACACCTCATTGGAACCTTCCTTTGGTCCTTCAAGCCTTGGTTTCTTCCCCCTTTGAACCTGCGGCTTCAGTGGATTTGCAGTTCCTGTCTTGGAAGACAACCTTCCTGATTGCCATTACTTCAGCTAAAAGTGTGTCGGAGCTTCAGGCCTTATCGAGTAAGTCTCCTTACATGATCTTTGCTCACTAATCCTCCTTTTCTGCTGAAAGTGGCCACATAATCTAACATTAATCAGGTTATCAATCTCCCTGTTTTCTTTCCAAACTTTCAGAATAAGGAAGAGTATAAATTGCACCTGGTGGATGTTCATAGACAATTACATTTTTATTAACACAGAACAAAGGCCTTTTACAAGTCTGAACTACTTTTCGTTTCCTACTCTAAGCCCTTTTTAGGGAAACCTTTATCAAAGGTCACCATTGCTTGGTGGATCTCTCAGTGAATACTCTTGGCATATTCAACCAAAGGATTACCTCCGCCAGGTCAAGTTAAGGTGCATTCTACTAGGTCTATGTCTACTTCAGCTGCCTTTTGGTCCAGAGTGTCCTTGGATGACATTTGCTCTGCGCCTACCTGGGCATCTTCACATACTTTCATTTCCCATTACAAGTTGGATCTTCTCTTCAGAAGCAGGGCATACTTTGGCTCCGCCATGTTAAGGAATATCCTTTCATGAGGGCCTCCCAGGTTTTTAGTAGCTGGAGACAATGTCCCACTGGTTGAAGACCAAATGAAAACAACAACTTCAGATGAAGAAGTTATGTACTCACCATAATGTTGCATCTGAGTTGTTGCTTTTCATTTGGCTTCAACTGTCCCTCCCTCCTTCCCCCTGCCTTACGTGGGCTGTGTGGTGGTCTGCCTGGAAAAGACATGGTCTTTTCTTTGGCATAACTGATTATTTCTTTTGATACTATCTGGGTTATTGTGTCAAGGGGTACGGCATTGAGTCAGGTTGTGATGCTATGGTGAGCAGCGAACAAGATCTGAGGGGAGGAAGAAAACAGGGACATTACGGGTAGGGGAGGAGCTTGGGAGCTCAGATCCGATGCTGGAGAAATGCAGCCCAGTTGGATCCATCCCAGATCCGTGTCCCACAGGTTGAAGACAAATGAAAAGCAATAACTCAGATGGAACATTATGGTAAGTACATAACTTCTTTTGTGATTTAAACAGTCTTCCTAAGAGCGGGCTCAATATGTCTAATGTAAAAACTGTATTGGATTCAATCAGACAAGCTGAAACCAGTATCCAAAAAAAAGTTGTTGCACAACTTATGCATTTAAAATACAATAACAATAATCATCCTATGCTAAAATTTTTAATGGCACTCATCTATCATTAAACCTAACTACTACTGCCTATCTGATACATTTTGACCATAATCGCATACTTAAAAAGCTAGTGTATATTTAATTAAATTCAACAGTCTACCTAAAGCAGACTCAATACATCCGACATGAAAACTCTACTGAATTTCAATCAAACAAGCTATGAATTAGTACCCAAAAAGCTCGTTACATAACTTACCCACAAAAATATTCTTAAATATATCAAACTCCAATGGCTAGATCAGAACACAACATAAGATCAACTCAGTACAATGAAAACAAGCAAATCACGTCACGCAAGAGCAAGCTCGCTATCATCCTGGCAACCATCTACAAAGATCAAAACCTAAAACTACATTAAATCAATACATTTAAAAATGCATGGCTACCAAATTACATAAAAATACATGATATATTAAAAATATCAAAATAAAATAAAACATATGCTTAACTTAATAAAAGCTGAATACAGCCAATATACAAACTATATTAAACTCTGCCAAAAAAACTTATAATAAAACACTTATATTAAAACACATGAACACTGCTCAAAGCCCTACATTATAATTTAGACAAGGCAAGATCAATAAGTGAATTAAGCAATGAAAGACTAGGCTAGGGATGGTGGAAGTAATGGCTAATTATGAATTCTCCACCTGAAAGGAGGGATACGGCCCAGTTAACTGCAATACTGACATCCAGTGGATGGTAGATGTTGCCACAAAGGTGAGCAAAGGGCCAAAGAGTATTGCAGTGTGTATGCTCCCTAACCAGGTCAGGTGCATGTGTGAAAGAACTGTGGGAGGATCACTAATCTAAGCTGCTGTTCGGTAATGAGAGGGTTGGTGTAAAACTCTGATGAATAAATGGATGATGGCCCCGTTCAGGACACTGGGTGAAATGGGAGCATGGCTAAACACTGGCATCTAAAAACGGGAAGACAGACAGACACAGCCTGCCAATGCAATAGGAATGTCTTAAATAATGCTGGTGACAAACAGAGCTTGTGCTGCTAAAATGGGAAAATAATATACAGGATGGCAGTGAGGGGGAAGAGACAGAGAGAAAAAGTCTCTCAACATATCACAGAGGAAGGGCTCAATGCAGCTTAAACCATCATAATAGAAATGGTATATTTTGCACAGAAGATTCCACCTGTAGTAACATGTTATGAAAAATCAAAACAAGTCCCATTATAACATATGCATTACACAGCACTTGAAAAAAACTTGTCAGTGAACTAAATTTTACTGAAACACAGTATAGTTGTGTAAAATCTTACCATAACAATAGATGTCCTTCTCTTCACTGCTGCAGTATTCTTAACCGTGGGGACCTCCTGCCAAGGATAGCGCAATGTCCAGCCAGTATACCAAAGCCTTTAGATTCTGTATGCGCCATACATCAAACGCATGCTCCCTGTTCAGAACACAGGGCATAAAGGTGGCGTACAGATGCAGTTACCTAGAATTGAACTGCTCCAGTACAGAACAGTCTTCATAGGACAAAGGAGGCTACAGGAGAAAATGCAGCCGGAAAATAAAGACTCTTGGCCAGGAGGGAAACCAAAATAAAGCCCAAAAGAAGAAAGGGGGATGGAGGGAGGGAGCGAATACTGCAAAAGTGAAGAAAAGGGCATCTCCTGTTATGGTAAGATTTCACACTACTATGTCCTTCTGTAACATTGTTGCAGTATTTTTTACCATAGGGAGAGTACAAAAGCTCAAGAAAGGATAGAGAGGTGGAAAACTGGGAAGAACCCTCAACAAACCCATACAAAATGACTAGTAAAACCCGTTCAGGCCCTAGAAACCATATCCAATTTATAACAGCTTCAAAGATGGAATTGGTGTTCAACCGCTTGAAGAAAGCACCAAAGGAGGTAACAGCCCAAGTGCAGTGAGCCCTAACAGAAGCAGACTGACATTTGCCACAAAAAGAAATGGCCTGAGATATCTAAGAGGAGATGGTTTGCTTAGAAAAAGACAAACCCAATGCACTGAGATGAAAAGAAACAAAAAGCTGGTCAGACTAACAAATGGCCTTAGTTTTATCCAAATAATACCCGAGCTGTCTGTGCAGATCCAGAGTATGCAAAAGCACCTGCTCGCTAGCACACTGAGGAAAGGGAAAAAATAGGTTGCCTGATTCAAAGACAACTCATTAACCACCTTGGGCATAAAAGAAGGATTAGTATGAAAGGGCACCTTTGTCCGGGGGGGGGGGCAGGAGAGAAGGCCATAAAGGCTTGAAGCTCTGAAACCCTCAGAGCAAAAGAGTAAGCAATAAGACAGTCTTCCCAGTACAATGTTTTTTTTTGTTAAACTAGAAATATCTTTATTAAATTATCACTTAAGACATAGGCAATCATGCATTTATATAAATGAAAACAGACAATTTTAGTTGCAAACATTATACATCACAAATCATAATGACATACAGTGCAATGAAAAAGTATTTGCCCCCTTCCTGAGTTATTTTTTTGCATGTTTGTCACACACAAAAGTTTCAGATCATCAAACAAATTTAAATATTAGATAAATATTAGTCAAATATAACACAAGTAAACACAAAATGCAGTTTTTAAGTGAGGATTTTATTTAAACCTACGATAAGTACTTTTTGGGAGGTGTGCTTCCAGTTACATTTGGCTTTAAAGTAACACAATATTTTAGAAAAAGAACATCATGCCAATAGTCAAACATGGTGGTGGTAGTGGGATGGTCTGGGGGTGCTTTGCTGCTTCTGGACCTGGACGACTTGCTGTGATTGATGGAACCATGAAGTCTGCTCTCTACTAAAAAATCCTGAAGGAGAATGTCCCGCCATCAGTTAGTGACCTCAAGCTGAAGTGCACTTGGGTTCTGCAGCAGGACAATGATCCAAACCACACCAGCAAGTCCGCTTCTGAATGGCTTAAAAAAAAAACAAAATGAAGGTTTTAGAGTGGCCTAGTCAAAGTCTGGACTTGAATCCACTGAGATGCTGTGGCATGACCTTAAAAATGCGGTTCATGCTCGGAAACCCTCCAATGAGGCTGAATTAAAACAATTCTGCAAAGAAGAGTAGGCCAAAATTCCTGAGCAACGATGTGAAAGACTCATTGCCAGTTATTGCAAACGCATGACTACAGTTGTTGCTGCTAAGGGTGGCCCAACCAGTTATTAGGTTTAGGGGTAATTACTTTTTCACATAGGGCCATGTAGGTTTGGATAGTTTTTTTTCCCTTAATAAATAAAATCATCACTTAAAAACTGCATTTTGTGTTTACTTGGTTATCTTTGTCTAATAATTACATTTGTTTGATGATCTGAAACATTTAAGTGACAAACATGCAAACAAATAAGAAATCAGGAAGAGGGCAAATACTGCACTGTAATTGTAGTTGCAAACATTATACACCACTTCTAGTGAAGTTGGTTTAGACTGATTTCCATTTTCTAGTAGTTGCTCTTTTGGCAGCCACCATAATTAGACTCAGCATGCCTTACTGTGTGTGTCTAGGCAATTCTGATTCTGCATCACGGCTCAAAAAAAAAAAAAAAAATCATTTCCTTAGTTACACCAATATGCTTACCCTATAGAGCAGTCTGCAGTGAATCTTTAAAATCTGCCAACTCATTATGGTCCCAAAAAATATGTTCCCAGTTGCATCTTTCTTCCCCATCACATCTCGTAACATTTGTTGTCTACCTGAGGAAAAATTCTTTGGAGTCTACTTGGGGTATAAAAACACCTATGTAAACACTTCCAATCACAGATCCTAAAATCTTCTAGACTTTGTTACATATATGGGAGACATACAGATCTTCCAGGTACAATGGTGATGAGAAGATGAACCTGCAGCCTCAAAAAGAGCATGGGTCAAGTTTTCTAAAACAAAATTAAGGTTCCAAGGAGGAGGAGGAACAGACTTCCTTGGGAGGCTTAAGATGCAGGATGCCTTCAAGAAACTGACCTCAAAACAAGAAGCCAAAAGGATGATTCAAAGGCAGACAGGCAAAAATAGTTGACAAATGGGCCTTTACATAAGAAAAAGCCAAGCCAGGCTGGAGCAACTTACACAAATACAGAACCAAAGGGACCCCCACTGAAACAGGGTTCTGGTTATAGGCATGGCACCAGACAGAAAATATCTTCCATTTAGACAAATAAGACTTTCTGGTTGCAGTTTCTTTTGACTCCTGTAAAACCCAGAGCACATCTTCAGAAAAGAAGTGCCTAAAAAGGGAGCAAACCCTATAACTCTCAGTGTCAGTTGAAGAGTGGACAAGTGAGGATGGATGAGTGACCCCTTGTCTTGGGTGAGAAGGTCTGTGAAGTAACTTGTGGTGACTGTCCTTTGCCAGATGCATTAAGAGAGAGAACCAGTGCTACTTTGGACAAAAGGGAGTCACTAGCAAGATTTTTGGGGAGTCCAGCTGAATCATCTGTGGGACTCCTGGAAGTAGGGGAAGGCACAGAAAACCATCCTCTTCCAAGAAAATGAAAGGGTGTCCACCTTCTGCACCACATGGCAGAGCACTCTGCAACAGAAAAGAGGGAGCTGCCTGTTCAGAGGGGAGGCAAAACAAATCTACTTGAGGAATACTTCACTGATGGACTATGTCCATAAACACGTCTCTGTGAAGCATCCATTAGTGATCCTGTGTCTTGGGCTTGCTCAAAGCAACTGCTACTAGATTGAACTCTGAAGGAATATACACTGCCTGAAGAGTTAACTGATAATTGAGAACCACATCCCTGGCCAGAAGAACCAGCCTGCAGAGAAGGTAAGACATTGTGTTCTCCTGCTTGTTCACATACCGCACCACTGTGAAGTTGTCTGTGTAAACCTTCAGAGGGCCTGGACAGAGTAAGGCCTGAATGGCCAAAACCAGGGCTGTCATCTCTTTGATGTTGACACAGTCTGACTTATGAAGGGGGAGGTCAAAAACCTTGAATTTTCAGGTGACCACAGGAAGCCAACCACCCCATGTCCGACGCATCAGTGAATAGTTCTTGAAAAGTAACCAGAGGCTAAAAAGGCAGGCCTGGGTTGAGCAAAAGTTGATGAATCCGCCACTTGAATGCTTGCTTCAGAAAAGAAAGGAAAGGCACTCTGAAATCCAGAGGGTGGCAAAGATAAAGCCAAACTGACTTGAGGTATCACTGAAGCTTCTGCATGTGCAGTCTGGCAAGAGTGAACATTGGAAAAGAAGAGGCTATGAATCTCAGGGCTTGAAGAAGCTCTCTGGCTCGAACAGCATGCAGGGGAATGAAGGAGAGACTGAAAGAAAGCTGTCAAGGACAGAACATTTGGAGGTGGAAGAGGGGCCAATATTGCCACTGGCCTGAATCCTGCAACCCAGATATAACATAAGCGTGAGAAGGAGTCAAGACAGACTTTTGGAAGTTGATTGTGAACCCCAGACAATGAAGGAGAGATCTGGTGAATTGCAGATCCTGTAACATGCAACTGATAGATGGTACCCGAGGCAACAGGTCATCTAGATAAGGAAAAATCTGAATGCACTGAAGCCTGCACAAGGCAATCACAGGTGCTAGGCATTTTGTGAATATCCTTGGGGCAGTAGAGAGGGCAAAGCAGAGAAAGTACAGTTGTATACACTTACCATAAATGTAGATATTCAACTGTATTCACTGTTGCAGTCATTTCAATTGGGTTATCTGCTTGCAAGTAGCCCTCAGTCAGCCTGATTAACAAAGTCTTGGGTCCTGCTTCGGTTTCTGTCCCTTCTTCCATGACATCAGGGGGTAAAAAACATGCAGCCGACGCCATTACATCAGTTTTTCTTGCCCCAGATGTCAGGTTCCCCCCTAATGGGGAGCAATTAAATATAAAAGTACAATGATATACCTCCAACAAAAAAGCAAATACACCAAAAAGGCTTTTAAGTATAGTAAAGGAAAGTAGAGGTATAGTCAAAAGAAGTTAGGGGGCTGGAGGGAGGGTAACCAGGACTGCAACAGTGAATACACACGAACACCTACATTTATGGTAAGTGTACACAACTGTACTATGTTCTTTGTGTTTCAATTTGCAGTCATTACATTTGGGTAGATTCCCAAAGCTATGGTTGGGAGGAGGAATTTAGATAGCATTAGGACCAGCTATAAGGCCCTGCAAGACTGCAGTGGCAAAGCCAGCTCTGGACTTAGAGAAAATTGGCAAATGATAATGCTTGGTGAAAGTATGTACAGAACTCCAGGTAGCAAGCTTCTAGGATATCCCTGGTAGGGACTCCTCTGAGAAAGGCTGTAGAGGTAGATGCAGCTCTGGTGGAGTGAGGTCTGATCCCCTGGGGGATAGGTTTTCCATGGTGCTTATAGCAGAAATGAATGCAATGGCCTATCCATTTTGAAATAGCTTTCCCCTCTGCCCCTGCAGCAAATGCCACCAGCAGTTGTTCAGATTTCCTTTGAGGTTTAGTTCTGTCCAAGTAGAACCTGAGTTGTCTGTGCACATCTAAGGAACGCAGTATCCGTTCCCCTTTGTTCTGTGGATTGGGAAAGAAGGTTGGCAAATGAATGGACTGATTGGGAGCCACACTGGATACCACCTTGGGCATGAAGGATGGATTGGTTCTGAGGGACACCATGTCCGCATGAAAGATGATGAAAGGCTCCACTGCCATAAGGGACTGTAATTCAGATACTCTTCTAGCTGAAGTGACTGCTAAAAGGAAAGCTGTTTTCCAAGAAAGAAATTTTCAGTATGCAGTAGCAGCTGGCTCGAAAGGAGGTAGAGTGAGTTTCTCCAAAACAAAGTTAAGGTCCCAGGCTGGGGTTGGAGCTCTCCTGGGTGGTCTCAAATTTTGGCCCCTATGAGGAACTGCTTGAGCAGTGGATGAGAGAAGAGGGGAGGTTATGTGTTATAATGAGCTGAAATGGCTGAGGCATGGATTTTAGTGGAGGAAAAAGACAGGCCCTTGTGAAGCATCTCAGTTAAGTATTGTAAAATGTGAGGTAAATTGGGTGCTGCTGTGCTCATTCCCTTGAGATTGGTTCCAGGCACAGAATCTTTTCCATTTTTCAGCATAAGATATTCTAGTACTAGGCCTCCTTGCCTCTAAAATGATATCCATCACAGGTTTACTGAGGGATGGTAAAGGAGAGATTACGTAATTAGCCAGGCTGCAAGGTTCAGTGTTAGAAGCTGAGGGTACAGAATCTGGTTCTCCTGCTGAGACAACAGGGAAGGAGTCTGAGACAGGGGCCATGAGGATAACTGACACACACTGCGCAGGAGTGGGTAACAGTGTTGGTGTGGCCAGTCTGGAGCAATCAAAATCATCCTTGGTTTGTCCTGTTTGATTTTTTAGTAGAACTTTGGAGAGCAGAGGCAGAGGGGGGAAGGCATAGACTGATAGGTTTTTCCAGCTGAAGGCCAGAGCATCCACTTTTCCAGGCTTGCTTGTGGATAGTCCTTGTGCAAAATTTGTCCAATTGGTAGCTCTGGGGAGAGGCAAGCAGGTCTATATCTGGGCTCCCCCATTTGCTTGTCAACATGTTGAAAATCCTTGGTTCCAGTTTCCACTCGTGTGGGTCCATGAGGTTTCTGCTTAGTCTGTCTGCCAGTGTATTTAATTTTCCTGGCAGGAATTGAGCTTGTAGGTGCACTTGGTAACTCAAGGCTGTGTTCCACAATACCATGGCTAGGGGTAAGAATGTGTACCCCCCTGCTTGTTTATGTACCACATAACAGCGGTGTTGTCTGTCTTTACCATTAGTTGTCCTGGAAGACTGTGGGGTCCTTGAAGGCTGTCAGAGCATCCTTTACAGCTAACATTTCTTTTTGATTAATATGCAGGTGCATTTGACTTGGGTTCCATTTGCCCTGCAGTTTAAAGCCCTAATGGCCAAGGTTGCAGAAGTGTAAACCTTCTTACCCCCATCTATCCAGCACCCTGGAGTCTCTATCAGAAGGGTAGGATTTTTAGCAGTAGAAGCCTTAATGTCCTAGGGCCCCTGTGAAATAGTCTCTAGATCCGCAATAGGATTTTTAAAAAGGAACTTGTGAATAGGAATTTCAAAATTAAAGAAGATTTAAACATTTGCCTAAATTTATGGCAAACTCTAACACAGGACTGTAAATATATAACAGCCTCATATAGCTTGATGAAAGATGTGAAATACAATAACCAAATACTTTTATCCAAATACTGGAAGGAGAAACTGTTAACGATTGAAGATAGTAAAATAGTGAGAGCAATTAACTTAACCTTAAAATCAGTGTCCCTTCAAAAGTTATTATTTACTCAGTTGATGATATTTAATAATGCGTATTATACGCGTCTCACTCTACATAAATTTAACTCAAAAAATTCACCTAAATGCCCATATTGTATAGATCAAACGGCTGACCTTTTACACATGTTCTGGAGTTGTAAATGTATTTTTAAACTCTGGAATTCTTTGAAATTCCAACTACAAAAAATGGGATATCAACAGTCTACACTTTCTTGGGAGTTTATGATTCTGCATATTCCGCCAATTCATTTGGATAGATCCCAAAGGATCATACTCATAAATATTTTTTTGTTAATGAAGCTGTACATAGCTATAAATTGGTTGAATCCATCCCAGACTTCATGGGAAAACTTTAAGAGTGTAGCAATAAAACATATCTTAGCACACAAATTACTAATTAATGATCATAAGAAGTGTAAATAATACAAAAATATGAGAGCAAATCTTTAACACTGTCTTAGCTTAAGGTTCCAATCTACTTTTCTCCGGGAAGTACAGACTAATTATGGAGTTTACTATAGATAAGCCTTATATTGATACTAGATTTTTATTTTATTTTTCTGTAACACCTATTTAGAAGTATATATTCATGTATAATGACTCTATGCAACTGTTGAAAGCATTCATGTATATATTGTAAATATGTTGTAGTATTGTATTAACATTTGGAAAAGAATAAAGAATTATTATTGAAAAAAAAAAAAGGAACTTGTGTGACTCAGGGACCCAGTATTACTGGTCAGACTTTCTGGGAGCAGGAGACAAGGAATCTGGGCCCAAACTAGATTCCGAAAAAGCGTCATCAACA